>NC_081351.1:42783460-42908831 GCF_029784015.1 Lycium ferocissimum | reverse complement strand
TTTTTTTGTATTTGTATCATTAACTTAACATTTCTACAGGGCTATTACTTGCTCTCTCACTCACCGTCTTTCTCCTTCAATAATTTGAATATATCTTCGTTTTAACTCGTAGGAAATGGCTGCAGAGCCTAAAAAAGAGCATGTTGATGTTGCTGAGACTGAACCTGTGAAATCATCTACTGATAATGAAGAAAAGTCAAAAAAGAAGAAAAAGAAGGGATTTTTTTCAAGATTGTGGAATAGTTTATTTAGGTCCAGAAAAGATGATTTTGAGAAGAGATTGCAGCACATTTCCAAGGAGGAGGCTGCTGTTATTGCCAGAATAAATAAGCGATCTCAAAATTGGAGAAGGATGAGAAGGCATCTCATTATACTTTCTGTACTTTTTGAGGTGATGTACAAATTTCTAATGGATGTTCTGATGTACAGAAAATTAGAGCATAGATCTTTTATCTGTAAATAGATTTACCTTTTCTAAGCTTTTGAATTGGTTGTTTTTATTTGTATGCTAATGGTCATTTAGCTTTTGACATATTAAGTTTGTTTGGACGCACTTCCCCAAATAGTTTAGTGATTGAGTGGAGAGCCATGACAATTCTATTTTATGGATCCCTAAGTGGCTGTTTGTGTGTGTTAAGGAAGAAACTACAACATCTTTCTTCTAGTATTATTCCCACAACATGGTCACAACTCACACTCCTTTTGTCTACTCCTTCTACCCAATTACTTACCTTCTCAACTAAGAAAAATGTTTCCTCCTACTGTCCTAGTATGTTATTAATCTCTTTATTTTCTTCTGAGGATCAATTTTACCAATATTTGGAGTGAAATAGGACAATGTTTATTTTGCCTTTTCAGAATTTTAGCTAGAAATTTATGAATTACACCAGAAGTAGTAGTTGTAGATGCTGCACCCAAAGAGATCAATTATTTTTTTTTTTTGGGGGGGGGGGGGGGGGGGGTGGTGGTCATCGGGTCTGAACTCTCTAGTTTAAATTTCAGAGGCAATTAACGCTTGGTGATTTCTTTCCATCTGTCTAACCCTTGGTGGACAGAGTTACCAGTACTTGAGCTGATGGGAGGTAGTAGCTGCCCGATGGAATAGTCGAAGTGTGTGCAAGCTGGCACCGTTAAAAAAATATCTTTCTGTCGACTAGTAAAATATATTAATGTAATGCGTAGAGTTAGTCTAAAACAAATTCCTCTAGCTCTTTTGAAAATATATTATTTTGGGGGCTAGGTTGGGGGAGGGTAATATGCTACTTCTCAATACTTGATCTAATCTATAATGTGCTGTAATTGCTCTTCTGACATATCTGTGGAGTTTTAATTTGGTTTATTCTTGTATTTTTCTTTTATTGGTTGAGCTTGTCGACTTCTCATTTCAGTAAAATGGAATTTTTCCTTTCAAACAAAAGACTATATTTGAGACTGGGGGGTCATCCTCTTAGAGTTGGCAGTGGACATAATGACTTCCTAGAGCTGATTTTCGGTGTGCCTTGTTGATGAAATAACGCAGAAAATACTGGGCTTTTGAGGGTTTAAAATAAGAGTAAGGTTGCCTGACTATTTGAGATTTTTGTGAAAAGTGGCTGAGAACATAACTTTGCGGTTTCATGCTGCAGTCTAATTTTATGTTGATGATGCGGGATACTTAATGGCAGTTCTGAAGAAATAAAATATGTTCGAAGTGCAGAAATCTAGTTGATTGTTTTTCCATAATTAATTAATTTTTTTCCTAATTATATTGAGCATAGGTGAAAAACAAGTTAGTTCTCTGATGAGCTGTTTCATAATCAAGTTATACTTGATTATACAGTAACTACATCTGATAAAGCATCAGAAAGATGCCATTACAATCCGGTTGAATGTTCTTCAACTTTTTAACTATTTGATGTGTAACTGAAATCTGTAAATGTTTAGTGGATATTACAACGCTTTTTTGAGCTGGAAATTTGTTTTTAGTAGTTAAAACACACTGAGAAGATGTGGAAGCTCTAGTTGACAGCACCCTTGACCTCCAAACTGGAGGGAGATTCAAGTCAAAGGAGAAAAAGTGGGGAAGAGTCATTTTTGACTCCTGGGCACGGGGGTTCAGGGGATAGTGTAGGCCTATAGATCTAGGTTGCTGTATAAATTGAAACGAGTTAATGCACACAATCTTTTTAGCTGAACGGGGTAAATTTTTTTTGAGTTTCATTAGATGAATCTGACATGATATAATGAAGTTAAAGCGTACATCTCTTATTTTGTTGGGATGCATCCCTTTTGAATTTCAAAGGTGAATTTGACATAATCAGTGTGTTCCTTTATGTGTTTGTGTGTCCGACTGCTGGAATTGCTTATTATATCCTCACATGTTACATCATACCTTTACTTATCTTATGGGCGTCGTATGGCGGCTATTTCAATTTTCAGGTTATCGCAGTGGGTTATGCTATCATGACAACAAGATCCCTTGAGCTAAACTGGAAAATGAGGGCATTGCGAGTTTTACCGATGTTTCTGTTGCCTGGCTTATCCTTCATTACATATACAGCGGTTGGAAGTTTCACAAGGATGTGTAAGTAATTCCTGGTTATTAGCTAACCAAAGTTCTCATACTACTGATTTCATAGTCATATTGTCTGACAAACTCATTTTTCCCTTTTAGTGCTGATTGTGAAATAGGATTTTTGATTTTTATGGCAAAATGGTAAATGCCCGAGCGATGACCAGGTTATTTTGTGTTCTCTAACTAGAAGCTATAGTTCGTAACTTGTTTTAGCTGCCTTGGGATATTTCTCTAGCATTTCTGGGTGCTTAAACTTAGGTGAATAGATGTTGTATACATGCTAGAGCCAGTATCGTTCAAGTAACAAGTTAAGCTTGGAAAATAATTCCATGTTGCTAACATGTCAATGCCTTGACTAAGTAACATAATTCGGGGAAAAGAAATTTCATCAGAAGGCCAAGGAATTTGGAAATTGTAAACAATATGTCATACAACAACAACATACCCAGTGTAAACAATATGCCATAACGTGTTATAAATAACAGAAATCCTAGCTTGTAACGTCATGATGTATATTTTTCATTGATTCGTGAGCAAGGTGGTTGCAAGAGGAGTCTCTCTCTCTCTCTTTCTCATTGACAAATACACATGCACATAAACAAAAACACATTATTATAGTGTATCTATGTTGTATGTTATGATACATGGATCTTCCACTTAGTGTGGTCGACCTACGGTAACACGACACTAGAGCGGGTGTAGGATCCCTGCCGGATTCGACAAGTCCAAGTAGAGGTTGTTGACTTAACAACAATATGAAAGAAGATAGAATGACTCCCCTGAAAACTGGGATTGACCGAAAAAAGCGTCCCCGCAAAGTCAAGTGTCTTTTTGGACATCTAGGATTAGTTTTTTTTTTTTTTTTTTTTTTTTTTTTGGGGGGTTGGGGGGGGGGCGCTTTATGTATTTTTCCAAAAAAAGAGAAGGGTGAGATGGGAGAAGGAAGAAAACAAATTGAGAAGAGATAACCAGAGCTGCTGCTGCTGTCGCCATCAGGTTACAATCCGAGAACAGCCCTTCGAACATAACAACAGGGCAGAAGCTAGAGTATCTTTCCAAAGCTGCTATCGGTTTTGACTTAATGAGCTGATTTTCTTAAAGTAGTATTAAGTGGTCCAAGATTAGTGCAAACCAAGAAAATACGCTGACTTAATTAGAACAGGTGTATTTTCTTATTTGGGCCAAATTAATTTATTTCTGCCACAAATAAGGTTTATCTTTTAGTTATTAACAAAGCCAAGAAGAATAAAATGAATTGGACTAACCGTGACCACTTAACACAGCTTAGAAGAAATAAGTTTATATTGAACACCACATAAAGTAATTAAATAGATAGATACTAGCCACATTGTTAACCAACAAGAATATTTAAATAATTCTAAGTAGTTATATGTATTTAACATTCATTTGCAGCAGCCCTACTACTGCACTTGCACTTATATTCATATTTTTTTTCCCCCAAGATATCGTTATCTCCGAATCAAAAAAAATTAAGAGATGATGAATCCGACCTCTAGATTTATACCCATACTGAAAACTCACACCTGTGTCCATGTAACATAGGCTTACATGTATTCATACATTGTGATCCACGTAGAATGCATGCTGGCATTTCCTATATTTTTGGCTTAAACTTGTGCGGTAACAGATATTTCAGTTATGTGCTAACCCTATTTTTCTGGCCTAGAGAGAAATTCTCGGATTAGACATTTAATTTGGGGGTAGGGACTACCATAGTTGAAGCAGGCATTGTAGTGAGGGAAATTATGACGATAAAAGGAACCGTGAAGATACTGATGATTAGTAACTGGACTGTAGTAGAAAGCAAGTGGCTGTAGAAGCAGATGAAACTATGATTTTTAAGTAACTTCCAACCATCAACAAAAGCTTGTGCAAAATTCTAATGAAAACCTGTTTATTTTGATGAAGCTATGATGACATATCAGGGCTCATAGTGAATCTCTCTCTCTTTTGATCGCACATCTTCAAATGGTTGAGAGCAGAGGCGAATTTATGTGGAAAAATTGGGTCACGTGAACCCATGTTCACTCGACTAAACTCGATATATTGTGTGTGTAATTCTGAAAATACATCTAATATTGACTGAAGGAACACATAGTCAGACCAGGCCGAGTGCAGCACTGGTTAGGGGCTGCCGGTTGTGTCTAATTCCTCAAGGTTGGGGGATCGAACCCGACCTGCTTCTCTTTTTTGCTCTTTTGTTTTATTTCTAAAGCAGCCTTTAACTTTCCTTTTTTATATTATTTCTAAACCCTTTTTCTTTTTTAGTTCTAACTTCTAATTACCCAAAAGACAAAAATGTTTTCCTTTTTTATATTATTTATAATTACTTTTTTTTTTTTAATTTCTAATTACCCAAACGGCAAAAGAAATATACTTAAGAGCAATGGTGAACCCATCCTTTTGAAATCTTGGATTCGCCTCTGGTTGAGAGTATATCTGATTTGGCAGCATGAAAAGGTCTATGACCCATATTTTTAGATCAACTCATACGCTGTTATTGAAAATGTTGTATAAAAATTAATACATTATGCCTTTTGAATTTCCTTTTGTTTTTTAGAATCTTCCTATTTGTCTATTCAACCTTGTGGCTTTCACTGAATTTGTCACGTCGTCATTGGTCAAGAAGGCCGTTTATGAATAATGTTTCTTGTCTTTCATCTTTATAGCTTATCCTTTGTGTGTGTCTGTGCAGGTGAACGCAAGGACCAGAAAACTCTGGAAAAGCTTCGAGCTGAAAGGCAAGCCAAGATTGATGAACTCAAAGAGAAGACAAATTACTATATTACGCAACAGCTCATTCAGGTGATAGCCATTTTCAAGTTCTTGGGCTTATCCAAGTTCTTCACATATTATTAACCATGAAGATACTATGATCACAGAGTTTTTCCTTGTGTTAAATAAATTAAAAAAACCATGCAATTGCACTCTGAGAGACTTGTTTATTACTATTCACTTTTTTGTCCTTGCCTCTACCACTGTGATTTTCCAACAAACCTTTTCCTGACAAATTCCGAGCATGAATGCGATGCATGATATCTCATTGTTGAATCTTTTGTGCAGAGATATGACCCTGACCCAGCAGCTAAGGCAGCTGCAGCCACTGTGCTTGCATCCAAGCTTGGTACAGATACTGGCTTGAAAGTGTATGTGGGAGATGACACTAAGCATACTGCCCCTACTGGAAAGAGCAACGATGTTGAAGTTGTGCCATCTACTGGGCTGAGAAATAGGAAGCAGCCAAGATCTAGTAGTCCTGAGAGCGCTGTAATGGATCATCCTGAAGCTGAAATGCTTCAACATGCAGAGCCTGAAGGTTCTGGTATGATGCAGCATCAGCAACGGGTTGTTGAGCATTACAATCCGACAGGTCCCAGCACACAAGATGGAGGATGGCTTGCACGAATTGCAGCATTGCTTGTGGGAGAGGATCCAACCCAGTCTTATGCACTCATCTGTGGCAATTGCCATATGCACAATGGTAAGAACTAAGAATTTAATGATTAGTAAGCCCAATTAATGGTGCTGATTCATATAAAGAATGGTGAATAAGTAATGGCATTACTTTCATTTGCAGGGCTGGCCAGGAAAGAGGACTTCCCTTACATAACCTACTATTGCCCTCATTGCCATGCCCTGAATAGGCCTAAGCAACTTGATGATCGTGTCTCTGGTACCAGTACCCCTAACCTCGGTTCCACAACTTCTTTGGCTGATGTTGATATGGTCAAACAGGTCGGTGGATCCACTCCGCATAAAATATCCCCATCAGCAAGTGGCAGTCCTGTAGCAGCTCCAGTGGAAACAGAAAGTGATAACATAGTGTCCAGTGCTTCTAACAGCTAGTAGATGGCGAGTTTTGAATAGAGTCGTGCAGGCGAGTGCTTTTTCTCCCAATATATGTGTAGCGGGTTTTTCTTCTTTTCTTGGTAACGTGTAACTCTGTTGTAAAACATAGTAGAAAAACATATTCAATGATTCATACGGCAGCTTCCCTGGAAACCTTTCCACAGGCGCAATATACCTCAATTTCCTGCATTTTGTTTTCTTTCGTTTGGGAAATATTTAGGCCATCAGCAGAGCTTTATGAGATTTTAGACTGCAGAGTTTGCAGTTCCTCGCGTGTTTTCTCTTCTTGAATCATTTGTGTATGTACGTTCTCCTATATAATTGAGATAATACATTATTCAAGGCTTTTCCCACTTCCTTTTTCGCTTGCTTGGTTATTTGGTCTTGCCTCTTCATATTCTCTTTTTTCTTAGTGGTGAATAATCATTACCCTTTCATAGGTCTTATTGTTTACGATTATGTTGTTCTAGAAGATGTATGATAAGTACACAAACGAAGTAAACTGAGATAATGACAGCACAATCACTTATTAAAAGCTCTGTTACCATCTCAAAAATTAAAATTAAAAAAAAATCACTTATTAAGACATCATACGAGCGAAAACACAAACAATTTCATAAAATGGAGCGAATTGCAGTAGTACTTGTCATGAAACAAAAAAACAAAAATATAGAGAGAATTATAGAAGACTGGAGGTGAGTAAGGAGTTGTAGCGATTTGAGACAAATTTTGCAAATAGCGCAATATGTTAAAGACACGTGGATTTTCCAGTCCTCTGGATTAGGGTTGTTGAGCCAATGCTAGTATGGTATTACTTGGTTTACACTTTTTAATTTTTGTTCGAGTGTTCCACTTAATCGTTGCGACTTTCTGGTCACCGTATCCAGTTGCAGACATCAATTGAAAAACCTTTGAAAGCATGGAAGCACCCTCTTGGCTTACTTGGAGGCACATCTTGTTTTAGTTCAATAAATGCTTAAGCGATTGAATTTGGTTTTAGTTTTTTCTTCTTTTGAAAACCTTTGAAGAACAATTTTGGAGAAAAACTGTGTGGTTAAATTGTCTTTTGAAAAATAATGTTGTTGGAAAAGGTTTATTGAACCAATATAAATTAAGATCGTCTCTTATTGGAAGGTAAAATGAAATGGTACAACATCTGATCGCTTCTTGACTTACCTTTCATGATTTTCTAATACACCAGCGAGTGATCAAACTAATCCGTGGTTTAAAAATGTGTAGTCTAAATCCATTAGACCAATGTTTCTAGCAAAATTATTCCACAAATGTTATTAGTAAAATTATTAAAGTTCAAAGAGGATCAATTCTCTCTGTATCTTCAACCAGCCTTTTTAGTCATACAATTATGTCATTAATTATCTGCCAACATACGCTAGTTTGAGCCGCAATACCTTAATTTGACCGTAAATGGATGTATGTGTCGGGTATCCGTTTTGAGATTTCAATAATTCCTAATTTACGTCGCAAAAGGTCTTAGGAAAAAACACTCCATACATGGCGTTTTCCATTCGAAGGACTCAAACCCTAACTTCTAATTAAGGATGAAGAATTCTATCTATCTACCGCATTCGTGGGGTAAACATTTTGATCAATAGCCTTGCACCTGTCTATTTGCAATGCCTCAAATAGATGCTCCAATTATCTTTTTTTCATCAATATTACTTGGACCTTCAATAAGCACATCAATCGTATTTTTACAACGCATCAAGCAGTGAATTTTCACGTAATTATTTGAAGCTGCTAATCAGTCAATAAATCTAATCGTTTACTAAGGCAACCACCAATTATTAGTGAATTTTCACGTAATTATTTGAAGCTGCTAATCAGTCAATAAATCTAATCGTTTACTAAGGCAACCACCAATTATTAGTCTCATTAATTTTGCAGTTTCTCTATCTTCAATCAAACATCATAGGCCCTCGGTAATTGATATATTTTTTTATTTTTTTTGCAAATATAAATTTATAGATACTTTTTCTACTTTCTACCACTAAAAAGCATTTGGATTTCCATGAAACAATGTTCATTTTGTTCTTGGCGCCATATAAATTAACTCTTCATATATTTTCTCGGGCTTTTGAAACGTGAAAATTTCATTGTTAACTTTTGAGCCAGCATTAACTCCAATAATAATAAGATAATAAAAACTTACACTATCAGGGCGTTTCATGTATAAACTCCACACAATTAACGCACATAACTTATACATAATTATCGTATCGTTTTCTAAGATATATAATGTAGAATAATAATATATGTATTCATAATATTGAATTAAGCTAGTACTTGACTAGGTATTATAATGTTCATTCCATTCCCCATATTAATTGACCACATATCACTTTAAAATTATATTCTCTACATAACTAGCCAGCCTGTAAATCAAATAGCATCTATCTTCCTCTATCATTTTGGTATAATATTCTCTCTGTTTGAGAAGTTAAATAATTCTTGTTTTAATTAAAATATCTCAATTTTTAAAAAAAAATTAATCATGATTTATAAATAGTTCTAAATATATAATTATACTTTATAAAAAAAGTTAAAAATCAACATAAAAAATTACACAAAAATACCATTCAAGACTATATTTTCCCCTTTAATTAATTGGGACTTGTCAAGAGAATACTTTAGTTGATTAAGCCACAAACATAAAACTTCTATTTCTTAACTCCCTAAACTCCCCAACAACGTTCTTTAATTCCCTCCAAAGATTAGTTGAGATCTCAAACCATTTATTTCTCAGATCAATCACAGAATTTTGGATTCTTGAAATCAAAGAAGAAATTAAAAAAAATGGTATTAGTAGCAGCCGTAAGGGACTATATTAATCGCATGTTACAAGATATTTCTGGAATGAAAGTTCTCATTCTTGATTCCTCTACGGTTTGTTCTTAATCTAATATTTAAAGACACCCTTTTGTTTGTTTCTTTGTTTTTATGTCTTAAAAATTATTCTTTTGATGTTTATGTATTTATTTTATTTTTGTGAAATGAGTGAATATTGCATTGAGATGGTTTAAAGGTTGATGAGGTTTGTTACCTGATTTGTAAATAGGTAAGTGTAGGTGATAATTCCAAGCCCATTGGAATATTATGGACTAAGAAAATAAGTTTAGTGAGATAACTACTTAAAAGTTGCCTCTTTTTGAGTAATAAGTTCTTTGATCTGATGCTTTTCTTGTTTGAGTTACTGTGTAGTTACAGATTAATATCAATTGGGTAGTTTGATGTAGTAATCTTGAACTCAAAGAATGAAAAAGAAAGAATCTTGAAGCCTTAATCAGTCTATTAACCAATCAACTACTTCTATATTACTAGTTGGGTTAGCTATGTGAATCCTTTGTATCCATTCTGTATCTATTCAGGTTTATTTCATTTTAATACTAAATATTTTGTCTTTTAAGCCAAATTAGGAGTTCTTTAGAAACCAGATTTAGCTGGTATTGCTTTATGGATCCAATTGATCCCAAGAGATTGTAGGTCTTCCGAGAGCTGAGACAGCTATCCTCAATATGATTTAAGTCTATGTCGTCTCCTTATTAATACCTTCGATCATCTAAGGAGACTATAATCAGGAAATGTTGGACTGGGAAGCCAAGCCCAGTGATCTAACAAGAATTGTTAGCAATGTGGTCAATGAAACACTAAAGGAAAAAAGGAATTGCTTATTGCTGAGGGTATGGGGGTAGATTTTGAGATGCAGACATAGTATTAGTGATTACTAACTCGTTAGATGTTTGCTTAATACGTTTGAAAAAGAAGAAGAAAGCATGAATATTTTAATCATCGGTTGTGGTAGTGATGGAGTCATGGAGATGTCATTGAAGTGATTATAGTAAAACAAAGATGCAAAACCTTTTCTTGTAGGTGAAGTGATGTGGTTGGATGAGGTAACTAGAATCTAGGCAATGTTTCAGCACCTTCCCGTGTTAGTTTGTGTTAAATAAGTTGTTGTTTATTAATTCGATATTGGAGCAGCCATTGTACTTTTAAAGACATGTAAGCTGCTGTTTATGAATTCTGAAGATAGAGGATCAAAATCTTGTTTCTTACTGGAGTAGATTCGGGCATGATTTTGAACTGGGAAGTTCTGAATGATGCTTAAGGCATCAAGTGACTATATAGCTGGAAAGACATATCAGGAGCTTGTCAAAATGCAGTCACAATTTGCATTTTGGGAAGGATGGAGGGAGAAACGATAGATGTTTTATAGGAAGAAGAGAGACCTTTTAGAGTTTGAAGTTGAAATGCTTATAGTTTTTGGTTTTTGGTGTAATCTTACACTGTAAATGATATACATATTGTAATAGATTTCTCTTATTTCTCTACATAGGTTGGGGTGTGAGTAGATGTTTGTACTTTTTATAGATTCAATACCCATTTGGTGCTACTTACTTCTGTGTTTGAGGGTGTCTTCGACGAACATTATATTGAGTGACATGACCATAACTGAAATTTTACTGGAGAACTATTACAATCTAGAAGTTTTATGATGCGCTAGTAGTGAATGCTCTCTACAGCAACAGGTAAAGTAAGAGGCAGCAGGGAACTTGTCACACCCTAGGAAAATCGTGCATTGGCAAAACACGAGAGGGATGCTGCGTATATAAGGAAACAAGCCTTATACCCTACAGACATGCTTTAAAGCCTTTGGGTTTAGACTCAAAGCAGACATTATCATTAGTAGGCTGAGGTTTTACAGAACTGACAGTTGCCTAATATATGAAAACCCTATAAATTCTTTTCCATTGGGGTTTCTTCTTGGTTTGATAGCTTTGTCTCATATGTGTTACCTTCGTTTCGAGGAAAAGCGGCCTGTTAAAGAAGATTTTATGCAACCAACTTCGTAATGGCCTTAGTCTGTAGGATGAAGATTTAAATATGCTTTGTTAGGTAGGTTATGGAGACTAAATGAAGATAGAGAGGAACTTATAGGGATATGATATCACTAAATATTAACAAATGGACTTCTGGAAGCCTAGCCCTGTGGCATCCCCATACAAGAAAACAATTTGGGAAAATATTTGTCACCTTTGGGAAGAATTTCAACTGTATGTGGAGTTAAAAATTGGAAATGGTAAGAGTACAAAAACCTGGTCTGATTCATGGGTGGAGATGCCGAATCAAAGGATTCTTTTTCCTGTTTTATGTTCACTTGCAGTGAACAAAGATTGCATGGTGGTGGATTGTTATGAAGATACTGGATGGAACTTTTTATCTCAACAAATAAAAGAAGATACTGGATGGTATTTACTGTTTTAGAAGAAATTTTAATGACTGGGAGGTGGATGAAACTTGTGAATCATTGAGTTTCTTAAATCCAATTAGACTGGATGAGAGCAACAGAGATAGATGGTTTTGCTTATTGATAGTTATGGTGTATTTTCAGTTTCAGAAAAAAAGATAGTTATGGTGTATTTTTACCTTACCTTCTCAAAGATAATTGTGGTGTCTTCTCTAAGCAAGTTGCTACAAGGTCTTGCAGAAGCAAGCTGAAAATTGGGAAGCTGAGTGACCAGAGGAAGTGATTTGGAGAACAAAATAATGAACTGTAGTTATGCATTTGTAGGACTTGCCCATTATGCATCCTGTGGAATATATGACTGGAAAGAAATAAGAGATGTTTTGAAGAAAAGAAGCTGCATTTATCTGTAGCTGCATTTATCAGTAGTTAAATCTGAATGTATTAATAGTTAGTTCCTCTGGTGCAAGGAACACGAGATGGGAGAGCCTGGAACATCTGTTTGGTTTTTTGAACTTCATGATGTCAAAGATGTAATGAGGTCATTGTGATTGTCTCTTTTTGTACTCTTTTGTAATACCTTCAACAAAATAATCCTTACTTTAGTATATTTGCAAAATGTCATCTCGTGTTAATGCTATTCATTCATAAACCGTTGTTGCCAATTTAGGTGAGTAAAATCTTTATAAACCTGAAGTCAACTATGTTATTGCTGAGTCTTACATCTCATTACTTCTGAGAAGTACAATACAGACTGGTACTTACTTTTTGCTCTGGATGAGCAGGTTAGTTGTGTTAGTGTGGTGTATTCTCAGTCAGAGCTTCTGAAGAAGGAGGTGTTCCTGGTGGAGCTGGTAGATTCTATTTCCATGTCCAAGGAATACATGTCACATCTTAAAGCAGTTTATTTTCTGAGGCCAACATCAGAGAATATCCAGCATATGCGGCGTCAACTGGCTAAGCCACGATTTGGAGAATATCACCTTTGTAAGTATGTCCTCTTTAGTTGGATGGCATGGAAAATCTGCTAATATATCCTCAGGCTGTGAACTGATATTTTTCAGAAGAACTTTTTTGTTTCGATGCTGTTGTCCGAGTTTCTCAAGAATGACATATTTCATATATCCTTTTGGTTGCACAGTTTTCTCCAATATTTTGAAAGATACTCAACTTCATATGTTAGCTGATTCAGATGAGCATGAAGTTGTCCAGCAGTTGCAGGTATGTTTAGATTTGGCATTTTCTGCTATTTTACTGGTTTTAGATTCCTAGTAAGAAGAGCAAGGATTGTATTTTGGTTTTTGTTGTAACCACCTTTTGGTTTCCAGCTCAATATTTGTGCTGAAGATTCACATCGTATACTGGAATACTTTACCTTCTAAAAGAAAAGGGAAAATCATTTGCAATCAAAAAGGATATTGCATAGTATGGAATAATTTAGGAAATCGTTGCTGATACATCTTTCTGTTGGAGCTCTAAAAATTTGTTGTAGCCTGTAACTTGAATAAATTTGTAGTTGAACTAGAAATTCGCTTGTTACATGATTATTGACGTGATTTGCAGGAATTTTATGCAGATTTTGTCGCGTTAGACCCTTACCATTTCACGTTGAATATGGCCTCAAACCACATGTATATGCTCCCAGCTGTTGTAGATCCATCAGGATTGCAGCATTTCTGTGATCGAGTTGTTGATGGAATTTCTGCAGTTTTCTTGGCGTTAAAGCGAAGGCCTATTATTCGATATTCAAGGACATCTGATATTGCGAAAAGAATTGCACATGAAGCTTCTGTAAGCACGCCAACTGTTTCTTTCTTTTCCCTCAACTTCAGTTGTTCGTACTTTATAGCCTAAAAAGTTCTATTATTAGGTTTATTGCCTTTCCCTGATTAGGGTTGAAGGTTTAGTTGATTTTGGATATTTGAGATTGGAAAGGAAAAAGTTGAACACATTTTTCTTTCATCAATATTGCAGAAGCTGATGTACCAGCTGGAGAGTGGCCTATTTGATTTCAGGAGAACAGAAGTTTCTCCATTGTTGCTAATAATTGATAGGAGGGATGACCCCGTGACTCCACTGCTTAATCAGTGGACTTTTCAGGTATGGCTAGTCTGTAAGTTCTCTGCCTTTGTTATTTCTAACAAATTGTGCCTCTTCTGTACCTTTATTATTCCATCAAATTGTGCCTCCTCATTTTCTTCTTCAAGTAACCTCTGAGTGTCACATAATGCTTCTCGTTTGTACTATGTACTTCTACAGGCAATGGTTCATGAGTTGATAGGCATTGAAGATAATAAGGTCAACCTGAAAAACGTTGGCAAGTTGCCAAAAGATCAACAGGTCAAAAGTTATTTCCTCTTTTATATTAAATACTACCTTGTTATCTTTTCCACAATGATTTATTTGTTTATTCTTTGTGCTTTCAGGAGGTTGTACTGTCATCTGAGCAAGATGCATTTTTCAAAGCAAATATGTATGAGAACTTCGGAGATATTGGAATGAATATTAAGAAGATGGTGGACGACTTCCAACAAGTGGCAAAAAGTAACCAGAATATCCAGACGATAGGTTTGTATTTGCGAGCTTGTAGCTTGGCTTGGGTTGTACAGCAAGTGTTCCTGTTGCAACTCAGACACGGTATTTTTCTGCTAAAAAGAAGCTTTTGTTCATAAGGCTTGCATTTTTGCAGAGGACATGGCTAAATTTGTAGACAACTACCCAGAATACCGAAAAATGCAAGGCAATGTTTCTAAGCATGTGACACTGGTTACGGAAATGAGCAAAATAGTTGAAGAGCGAAAACTCATGTTGGTTTCACAGACAGAACAAGAATTGGCTTGCAATGGTGGACAAGGGGCAGCATTCGAGGTAATTTGGTCCTTGGGGATTGAAGCATAGCTTTCTTATTAGTTATGAAAATTAAATGTGGAAAGCTTAAGTGGAATAAGGAAAATTTTGGTATAGTCGTTTCTCTGTTTGCTACTTGTGGTGATTAGTTGGACCAAGTTTTACATGCTAAATTCCCTTTCTTTCTGATAACTAGTTTACATTCTAAATTTCCTTTGATTTCATTGAAGATGTAACTAAACCAAGGTAACTCTATGTTTAAGCAACACTGATTTCCTTTTAACTTCTCCTTTGGAACTGTATTTGAAATTGTTGTTTTAATGAAATATACTTCTAATGTAAAATAAAACTAAATGAGTTGTTTGTGAGCCACAAAAGCACAAAACATTCTGCGTAAATGTTTAAAATATGCCGTGCTTCAGGAGGATTGAGCCACAAATATTTATTATATTAATATGCTGTTCTACAGTTGACTTGTCTTGTACTTAACACTAGTGACTTTAAGATTTGAAAATCGGTGGAACACTGAGATCTTTTTGAGTATTATCTTTTTTTCTAAATTCTGCTGTGTCTACAGGCTGTGACAAATCTATTGAATAATGATAATATCTCTGATGTTGACCGTCTGCGCCTCGTCATGCTGTATGCCTTGCGCTATGAGAAGGAAAGTCCTGTTCAACTCATGCAGCTATTCAACAAATTAGCATCTCGGTCACCCAAGTATAAGCCTGGAGTAAGGAGGATTACTATGATTATTGCCTTCTCAGTTTCTTTTTTGTGTTAGTCCAGCTATTTTGGTTCTGTTTGCTTTTATTACCTGTATCTTGCAATTTGCTCTGCCTCTGCCCAATGTTTCTCTCCCTGTGAAAGAGTGTAAAGAAGATAAATAGGACCTTACTTAGTGCCTTCTGTAAAGGCCATTTTTCTTGTCGCTAACAGTTAATGTGCTTTATTTGATAAATCTGATCTGTCTGTGAATAGTAAAAAGTTATTGCCTGGTCGTAAAGATTCTACTTCTCTGTTTATGCTATGAAGTTTGTACAAATAGGGATAAAAAGAGGAATAACAATAGCATTCTTTAAAAGATTGGTAATTATGTTTCATATACGTAGGTAAAATGTCAGTAGTCTTGTTTACTTCATGCTTCTTGTTGGTTATAGTTTTTATGTAGGTATCGGCATCAAAGTAGGTTTTCTTCTATTGTTGAGTATACTGTTAATCTGCACTTGACGTAACATTGACATTTTTATCTGACAAATTAAATTATTTTTATTGGTTATGGTTTGAAGCTAGTGCAATTCCTTCTAAAGCAAGCAGGAGTGGATAAGAGAACTGGGGATCTGTACGGGAACAGAGATCTCCTGAACATTGCACGTAACATGGCTCGGGGACTCAAGGTGTGTCTAAGAAGTAGAATACTTTCTTTTTTTCTCTCTAATATTAACGGAAACTAGAGTATTTCTCCACCTCTTCAATTGACTTGTGCAATTGGTTTCCTCTGCTTGCAGCGTTAATATCTGCCTAGTTCTTCTTGATTAATCTAAAATATGTTACCAATTAGGGAATCTAACACTTCTATAATGCTTGAAATGAAAATTTAAAAGTTCAGCTACTTCTTAACTTAAAGATTTTTAAAAGTTGAACACGAATGTCTTTTTTGATACTTCCCTTTCCCAGAGTTATAATGTCCTTCCCCCCCAACCCCCCTCCCCCCAAACACACACCCCACCACCACCAACCTCCCCCTTAAATGATCGTTACAATATTTCTTAACCTTATAGGTTTAGATGTTAGCTGTTTACAGTTCTCTTTTGTCACAGGGGGTTGAGAATGTGTATACCCAGCATCAACCTCTCCTATTCCAAACCATGGAGAACATCACTAGGGGGCGGTTGAGAGATGTGGACTACCCATACGTAGGAAATCACTATCAACAAGCCAGGTCAGTCAGTTGAGCTCCAATGATATTTCAAATTTTACTATTTCCATACAATTTTCAGCTTCTTCTGTAGTTTTAGTGCCCCAAGAGAACGAGTTAGTAGTACTCTAGCCAATTGACTTGTTTTTATTTGCAAGACCTTAGCAGTTTGACGCAAGAAGTGCAATTACTTTCTATAAATAATTCTGGCGTTCATAAAATCTGTCTCGTAGTAAGGGTAACCTAGCTATTGTAGCATTCGACAGCTGGTGCTGCTTCTTCAGGTGCTACTATCTTGACTTTATATGTTTTAAATAGGGGTCAATAGATTTCATTTGTGGTTATGCTAATACTTTGAATAATGTTAATTTTGTAAATCAACAACTAGTACCATTCTCTTTTTGACCTCACAAGTCAATTTCTCTTGTTAACACGTGTTGGGTAGAAGCTCTGAAAAGAAAACAGAAGCACCATATGGAAACAGGGGTTTCCTTTAGGATCTCTATGAAGCCAAACACTGACACATGGCTCTTGATCTCTCTCCGTTAGAGTATTAACCTTTACTATAACATGCGTTTGACAACTTGCTCTTGCCATAGGATTTCTTCAAGTCGGATGTCTTATGTTAGGCTTGCCTACTCTGATCAGGCGACTATTTATTAATTCTTGGTTTATTTCAGAGTCAAGCAAATCATCAAGTTAAGCAGATGTTACATTTGAATTACGATTATACTATTATAAAAGTATATTATAGAAAGGCAGTCCAGGAGTAGAACCATTTATTGTGGAAATTTGATGGAGATAGAGGAGATTTCACAATTGTTGTTCTATTTTTCTGATAAGCAAGATTTTATCAATTAAAAAGCACTAAGATAGTGCTAGAATAAGTTGGTTACAAGAAACTCAGTTTCTGACATTACTCTAGGGAACCAAGAATAGGTGTCGATACCACATTAAGAAAATGGACCATGGGCTTAACTCAATCCCAAAAGAGTTGGCTCATAAGGTGAGGATTGCCTAAAACCAAATAAGAAGGCCACAACGCATGCCTTGAATCAATGTGAGACACTCTAAGAAGATTCGTATAGCAACCTAGGATCCTATTCATTATCCAAAAAAAAAACCTAGGATCCTATTTTGATTTCCTCAAAATCTTGCACAGTGTTTCCTTTTAGCAACCAGCCTTTCTATGTTATTACATTTTCAATGCACATTGGTAAATGGTAATTTGTGGAAAACCTTATGCTTTTGTCCCGCTATTCTGACCAGAAACATCTTGAATTTCTCCCTCTGAAATTTCTTCATACTGAGAGATTTCCTCTACCCCACAAAGGTAGGGGTAAGGTCTGCATACATCCTACCCTCCCCAGACCCCACTTGTGGGATTACACTGGGAATATTGTTGTGGTAGACTCTAAACTAGACTCATGGAATAACTTCAAATTCGGGTGGTTCCTCTTTTGCCGATCCATCCAATCCAATCAAGTTATCCAAGATTTCAGTCTTCCTTTTCCCGATGAGCCGAAGAAATAGATGTTCCATTCCTTTGGGTTCCTCTTAACTAGTGTTAGTATTTTTCTAAACAAGTAATCTAGTGACCCTCTACTTTATATGAGCTCCACCTCTTCTGCACTAGCTCCGCAAATCCTTCTCTTTAATCTACATATTTGGAAGTTGGAGCTTGAAGTATGAGCTCTTTTTCCCACTGTTCACATTGTAGTATAAAGTGCATTATGATCTGAGCAGACCCTAGGCAAGGCACACAGTTTTAAGTAGCTAAAAAACTTGTCATCCCATTAGATGGAGAGGAAGTTGTCTATTCTTGACTTAACCCTGAATCTTGCCCCTCTGCCTCTTGTCCACGAAAATTTCCACCGCACAGGGGAGAGTCAGTTAACTGTGTCTTCTATAAAATCTTAGAAGTGCCGAATGGATAAGTTTGACTTCAAGGCTTCTCTCCGCCGCATGGCTGATTACATTGAAATCTCACCCATGGTCCTTCTTCCCATCTTTTGAAGGTAGTGAATTCAGGCCACAATTCAAACCTTCCTTCCATTCTACCTGGCCCAATATTCACTGAGATTGGCAAGTGAACTCAGTGAGAGTATACAACTGCACTGTTTACAGAGTGTAATCCATATACTGCTTCTTCGCATTATCTTCTGTGTTTATGGCTGCATAATTCACACATTTATTTGCGCTTATCTGTCTTACGATCCATGTTCATCATTTAATTTTGGTTTCCTGTAAATAGAAACCATTTGCTTTCCCTTTTGACCAGCGTTCTCAGAATTCTTTGTAGTTCTCCAAACTTTCGATTTGATGAGTTCAACTAAATTTCCTAGTCACATTTTAGGGTTCAAGATGAGCTGGAACCTGGCACAATTATTATGGTGCTTAACAAATTCATGTAGCTAAAACAACCTTTATTGTTTATATTATACAGGCCACAGGAAGTGGTGATTTTCATTGTTGGTGGGACAACATATGAAGAGTCACGTTCAGTTGCTCTGCAGAATTCAACGAACTCTGGGATTCGTTTTATACTTGGTGGTTCTGCCCTTCTAAATTCTAAGAGGTATGCTTTCCCTTGTACTCCAAAACATCATTTTGGTCTGGTAGGTATGGCAAAGTGTACAATAAGGACAATGCATTTTTGTACAGCCTCCTTGATTTAGTTCCAAAAAATAAAAAAAAATAAAAAAAATCGACGCTTTGATTTAACTCTCACACTCCGGTCCTGAAGATTCTTGTTTCCATCAACCTCAGAACATGCTTTTTGGTTTTTATTCCTCATCGTCTCCCAGTTACATAAAATCTGCAAATTTTTTCTTTGATTTTATGTATTCAGTTAGCTGAAATCTTTTTTGTAATGTGTCTGGTGGACATGTAGATTCTTGAAGGACCTTGAAGAAGCTCAAAGAATCGCTCGTATAAGCACCAATGTGCTTTGAATTTTGGACTCTACTGCACCTTGTGAAAATCTGAAAATATAACAATCACAGGTAAAATCTACATTCAGCTTACCGTCACTGTAGTAGTTGTACGTCCTTTCAGCAGCAGTGTTGATGATGACACTATTTTTCGTGTTTAGTCTAAAGGGGGGTACTTGGTTTCTGCAGAAGTACATAAAGAGCTGAGTTTGCTGATGACAGTTTGTGTAGCCTTTGTAATCATCTTCTTTCATAGCTTCTGCTTCCTGCCTGAGTGAGACGGTTTTGAGACCTGCTCATCTGTATACCTCTTTTCATGTAATCTAGGTTTGTTGTGTACATGTAATATTCTCACATTCTTAACATCGTTCCTGGTCTTGTATTCTTATAGCGTTCTTGTAGCGTTTCTGAGATTCCGTGAGGATGCATTTGAGCAACTTTCCTCACTCTTATTAGAAATCGCACAAAGCCTGAATATGGTGTACCTTACAGTAGTTTCTGTGAAGGTAGTTATTACCTTCCTTCGTATTTATTTTTTCCCTTGGACTGCCCTGTTTTATCTTTTGATATATTCTAAAGTTTTGTCATACCATTTTTATTGTCTAGCATCTTTTTCTTAATTAGTCAAAGTGAACTAGGAACGCTGTTAAGTTAGGAACACATGTTTGCATCAAGCCCACATAGTGATGGTAGTAACATATACAATTAAAGTGGTACATTTTCAACTTTTTATTTTTGTTAAATTTAATTTCTCGTTAAGTTGTATGAGTACATTTTTGGGGGTACTATTAAGAGCTTTATGTTTTGAGAAAATTGGAGTTTGTGGAATAAATCGTGGCCATTCTTTTGTCGAAGGCCAAGGTATCAGGTTTGGGGATATTGTTCAAATTGTCAGAAATTATTTGTCAAATCTGTTTTCTGAAACTCACTAATTTATGTCTAATTTTGGTGGCATCACATATAAACCTGGATCTGTCTAGCTCTAGATGACTTGTTGGCTGGTGTAGATAGTTAAATTTAAGAAAAAGTCATTTTTCTCCTAAACTTTGCAAAATGGTTCAAATTTGTCATCCGTTAATAGTTGGATCAACATACCCTTGACGTTACAAGATTGCTCCACATATCTCCTTATTCACGAATGACGAAATTTTTAGGGTCAAATTTGCTGTTGAATTATATATGCAAAATGATCAAAATATTTCAGCTTTGCATTAGTGGACGCAAGATTAGTCTAGTGAATGTGGACCCGATATTATTGTCTGATGATTTTAATATGTCGATCTCCTTTGATCTTGACTTGGATTCGAAGTAAGCTACTTGGTTTCTTATATTGCAATTGACTTACTATTCTTTAGTTTTGAGGTTTTTGCAAACAATTTAAGTCACACCAATATATTCAGTGTGCTCCCACAAGGGTGTTATGGAGAGAGCGGAATGTACACAGACTTTATCCCTATCTTGTGAGAGAGAGAGAGGCTATTTGCAAACATTATAAGCCCGGCGAAAAGAAATATTAATAAATTCTTACATTTGCATTTGGATTTGTTTGAGACTCAGTGGATGATCTAATTTTGAATCTTAAGTTGATTTGGAATCATTTATCAAGTTCAAATTAACATGTGCAAGTTATATCTCAAGCTTAGATTTCACGAATACAGAAATTTCATATTTATGTAATAATCAAATGTAATAATGTTTCGATTGATTTTTAACTTAGTGAAGTAGATTATTCTTAATCTTCCCTTTATCTCCCTTTCCCCAAACTAACCAACCTTCTGGTCTTTTCCACCTCACAATCTTTGTAGAATTTTGTGTTTTCTGATGTATTTTCTTCTCTAGCATTTGCTAAGAGCTACGTGTCTGTCTAGTTCCTTTTCTGTAAGGTTTTATTAATTCTATCGAATAAAATTTCATGTAATTATGACTTATTTTCCTCTTGAAACTTAATATTATAAAAAGAAAATACAATATGCACGTATACATAAAAAGTTAGTGAAACACGCCCCTATATAAACATTATATATACGAAAGTATCAGATTTAATTCGCATCTCTCCTCCTTATACATGGAGCCACCCCACAATGGCATAATTAATTATCCTTATTAAAAGAAAAATTAAAGCAAACACATCTGCGGTATGGTTTATTCAATTGGTTGTTCCAAATTGAAAGTGTCGCAATCCTTCATCCGTAAGCAATCAAATCAAACAAACAAGTCATACATCCTTCAATCTTACATTTATGACGTGTAACCTTAAAACTATCTACCTGCCACGCAATCATGCATACGTGGACAGCTACTATCACTTTTCCCCAGAAACACAAAGTATTTGCATGTGAAGCTAAAGATACAGACCCTTGTCACTATAAACCGTCTATAAATAAAAATCCGTGGGGCCCACAAATTGAACGGTCAGATACTCGTCTGTTGAGAATATGATAAAAATGGTTCCTTATATTTGGCAGTAGGTTTAAAATAGTCCCTAAGTATAACTTGAATAGTTTTGATTCTTTAAGTTTGTCAAAACCGTGCAGATATTTTATAAACTCTTATTGTTAAATTTTATCAGAACAGTGAAAATATAAAAATATTTTTTGGAAACTCACATTTAAAAGTATAAATTTATGTTATTTTTGATCTATTTGTAGAGTCTAGTGTAATTTATGTCATTTTCCATATATTCATTTGTGTCCAGTGTAGTTTTTTATACAGTGGTTCCGGAACAGTGACAATTTTTTTGTGTTCCTAACTAAATTTTCTCGTTCTGGTTAAATTTAACAATTGAAGTTTAGTAAATATTTGACAGAACCAAAAAATGCTCACTTTTACCAAATTTAGAACATTAAAATTGCTTAGTTGACTATTTTAAACCTACTATAAAAGATAAGCAACCATTTTTGACATTTTCTCGTCGTCTGTGATAGGAAAAAATATGGAAGGGGCTGTCACGTTAACTTCATCGGTTTCGTAAGTGTATTTCTCGAAATTCTATTTTCCCCAACTGCCAAAGCAAAGCTAAACGAAAACGAAAATCATATGCAATACGTAACTTTTTTCACAAACATCTGCCATTCAATTCTGAGTTTCTCGAGAAAAAGGTTGTTAGATCAATTTGCCTTTCTCATTCGACTTATTTACAGCATTATATTATAGTATATTGTTTGTTTGCATTTCCATTCGGTAACTTTGAAGCAACCATATTTATTATATCGGTTAAAACGTCAATTGTAACCTCCCTTTTGCAACACTATTGCTTCACTTTCTAGGGTTCGTTAACTTTTTTTTCTTCTTCTTGCACTTTTGCTCTGTAATGTCTCGCTTTTAATTTTTTTTTTTTTTTTAATGGAGGTGGTGATTGATGAAAGCTGCTTTGCTAGAAAATTTAATTTGTGTATTAAGGTAACTTTAGTTTGTGTGTTAAGAAATTAAAAGAGGTGGAATTTACATGTATGCAGGTTTTTTTAATTATTGGAGTGGTTGTTTTTTAGGTTTAATTTATGTGAGATAAATTAAAAGAGATAATGGGTTTTATATGTATGCAGGTTTGGGTTTATAATCTGTTGTTGTTTTGTAGAAGACAATGTTCCTTGTTTAATTTGTTTGGGTTATCTGGCTGTTATGGTGATTTGGGATAGTTTGGACTGTGTTATACATTCTTTTTTATCAGTGCAAGCATTATAAAATCTTTGATTACTTCTCAAAAAGAAGGGAGACTATTATCTGTGGACAAATACTCTAATTTGTGACAATACAGGTGAAAAGTAGGAGGATTGACAGTTCTTGAGTGCTCATTTCACTTTGCTTGTTGATGTCCGAATATATGGTTTTACAATGCTAGTTGGAGCGTTTAGTATAGTTGATCTTTGCATACATCTCTTGTATCTGCTTAAATTGTAACTTCAAACAAGGATTTAGGTTAGTCCTTTTTGTTTGTCATGTCTTTATGAAGTAAAAGTTTTTTACGAAATCCAAACGTCTGGTCACGATCCTATCAAGCAGAAAGATGAAAAGAGCACAAGTACTGTCTTTTTTATTACATGTCATGCTCAAAATATCTACATTTGACTTTGCTTATTGATGTGCCAATATATAGTTAATACTGGTAGTTGTTACATTAGGGAAAAGTGAACTCCGGATGCATCTCTTTATTTGCTAAAATACTGAGCTTAAACAGTGGATCTTGGATCACACCTTTTAATTTGTCCTATCTCTATGAGATAACAGGATCTTCTGGAATCTGAAAGCTGGTTACAATATCTAGCAAGCAGAAATATTGAAAAAAAGAAGTTCCAGTCTCTCTAGTACATGTCATTACAATATCTAGCAAGAAAAATATTGAAAAAAAGAAGTTCCAGTCTCTCTAGTACATGTCATTACAATATCTAGCAAGAAAAATATTGAAAAAAAGAAGTTCCAGTCTCTCTAGTACATGTCATGCTCCGAATGTTTACATTGCGATTGAGGATATTTGCCTTTCTTATTTCCTTTTTCTTTCCCCCGTATCATCTTATTGCAATGTCGTACTAGTAAGGCATAAGGTTTCCTGTCTTACATTCACATGTTTGTGGCAGGGTTCCTGAAGGAAGCATATTGAGAATTTGATCCTCCCCATTCGGCATCAGTTTTTTATGGATATGAACTTCTGATGCCAAGGTTTATTCTACATGGTTATGTTGGAGAGAACTAATTGGGACTGAGGCAAACCTGCTTTATGAAAGTATTGAAAAGTTTGTTGAGGAAAGAAGCTAAAGTGATTAATTCTATCTCCGGTGACATGGAAGCTTGTGGTTGAGTTTTGAATCATCCTAATTGTGGGCGTATTTCCTAGAGATCCTGTGAAGCAGTATCTTAAAAAGTTGGAATGGGATGGAGGAGAATTTTAGTTTCATTACTATTTTCCATCACCTTGGTTGAATCATCAAGCAATTCTAGAAAAATGTGGTCGCTGAACATAGTTTCAGGATCATCTCCACTTTATAATTGGGCAGTGTACAGTGCTGGTTTTTTCGTTGTGGTGTCTGTTCTCCTGTCTATGTATTTAATCGTTGAGCATCTAGCTGCATACAATCAGCCTGAGGTTTTTGCTTTCACCTGTTCAATCTTTTTGAAGTTACTTTTTTACTTGCGTACATCATTTGATCCTACGGGCTACTGTTCTTTTCTTTTTGGATCAGTTTGTGGTGCTTGATTTCATACATGCTTGTATTATTATTTTTGTACAGACACTTGGTTTGTTGCATTGCCTAGTTTAACTGTCTCAGAAAACTGATAAGACTGAATTATCTTTGATCACAGGAGCAGAAGTTTTTGATTGGAATAATCTTGATGGTTCCTGTTTATGCACTGGAATCGGTAAGAGAACCTTTAGCTTGTCTGCTAGCTTTCTCTCCAGTTTATTTGGAAATGATCCTTAAAGTTTGTTATAAACAATTTAAGACGTTGGCAATTATTGTTGTTATTATTATTTTTGTTTTATTTTTATATCTCTCTATGGATAAGTAGAAAAAACACAACCAACCAAAAGGACCAGTTATGCACTTATGCTTACAAAGACAGTAAAGTAGGGCTAGGATAAGAAAATGCAAGTCACTCCAGGTTTTGTCAGTTCTGCATTTAGATATCTTTTTATTAAAATAATCAGCTGCGAACTTGCTATGACTCCGATGATATCTCTGCATTACATTTCCTATACTTATCCGGAGAACACTTGATATTTTTATGGGCAAGGTTTGGATTTTGTGATTTGCCTCTGGAACAGAATTCATGGCTCCGTGTTCATTCCGGTGTTGGTTAGTATTGTTTCTTGGTCCAAAATAATGTCTGAGCAATTGCCGTATAATTCATTTCTCATGAAAACAACAGATGAACAAAAAATGTATTCCTTATTCAGCTGATTACTAATGAAGTCCTTAACAAATGGTTAAACCTGTCGATAAAAGGTAACAGATAAAGTATATGTACAGATGTACTGCAGATGCTCTAAAATAGCATGTTCCAAAAGAAGAAAATGTCCTAAAAGAATGGATGAAAAGGGTTATCTATATTTCCTTATCGAGAGAGAGAGAGAGAGAGAGAGAAAGGAATGGATGTAAAGGCTAAAAAGGAGTTGCATTAAAATCGACTTGGGTGCACCTTCAACAACCTATATAATTTTATGGTATAGCCATCACCCTAAATTTTAAAAATATCCAGTTGTCTTTCTTTATGTTTATGATCGAGTGAGGGTTTTGTTGAATGTTTGACCAGTTCTTGCTTTTTCCTGACAGTTCTTATCTCTACTGGACTCAAATGCTGCATTCAACTGCGAAATAATACGCGATTGTTATGAGGCTTTTGCCCTATATTGCTTCGAGAGGTATCTAATAGCCTGCTTAGGTATGTCTTCAGGCATAGATTGTTGCCCTCTTCTCCTATTTTAACTTGTGCCTTGGAAAAAGCTCACCTTGAAAAGTTTAAGTGCCTCGGTTACCAACTTGGAGTCTGATAGTGTAACTATATTTGTGTTTATTATTCACATAACCTTTTCTCCAATGTTGCTTTTGCATCTTATGTTGCAATGGAGTTGTAGAGTTTTTTCAATTCTCTGTAGTTCTCGATTGGTATAAAATTATGCTAGCTTGTTTTATAAAAGTTTCTCTCTTTAATGATGATTCTCATATGAGCTACATGGCATAGGTGGAGAGAAAAACACCATCGAATTTATGGAAAGTCAAAGTGTTGTAAGTTCCAGCTTGCCTCTACTGGATGATGCCTATGCATATGGAGTTGTTGAACATCCTTTTCCATTGAATTGCTTTATCCGGGAGTGGTATCTTGGTCCTGACTTTTATCAAGCAGTAAAAATTGGAATAGTGCAATATGTATGTGCCCCTCTAGTAATTTGCTCTGGATTTTGACAGTTTCGTCAAGTTTCTATGTACTGAATTGAGGATTCTCCTTCCAGATGATACTTAAGATGATATGTGCTTTACTGGCTATGGTTTTTCAACTTTTTGGCATCTATGGTGAAGGCAAATTTGAGTGGAGATACGCGTAAGTCAACCAGAGTTTTACTTGATACTTCAAAGATATCAGTATTTTTACCTGTTTTATGGCTCTTCTACTGCAGAGTTCTAGCCTAGCCTCTGGATTAATTGCCATTTATTAGATATGTCATGAAAGCACAACTTTCCACGATGTTGATCTGTGTGTTAATTTTTGCAGCTATCCATACTTGGCAGTTGTTCTTAATTTTAGCCAGACCTGGGCCTTATATTGCCTGGTGCAGTTTTATTCAGTCACCAAGAATAAATTAGCACCGATTAAGCCATTGGCAAAGTTTCTGGTATTCAAGTCAATTGTGTTCTTGACGTGGTGGCAAGGTATAGCTGTTGCCTTTCTTTTGTCATTTGGAGCATTCAAAGGTTCTTTGGCACAGCTGTTGAAGGCACGGATCCAGGACTATATCATCTGTATTGAGGTCAGTTGTGTTTATTAATTAGTTTTGTACACTGATCATTGCTTGATCACTAATTCTTGTGCCAACAGAGGTTCATGAATAGAAATGATTTATTTGCTGTGGGATATGCGCTGTTTTTCGGTTTGCATCGATGAGCTACTGGAGTATTCTGGCTATGAACTTTTGTGTATTAAAATGAAGGCATAGTGCTCTTCAGTATTCTGCCTCTAGCGTTCTCAAAATTGAGCTGTTCTAGAATTAGTGATGAGTTGTTCTAGAACGGGTGGGCGGACGGGAGCGACAAAACTAAATTGAGGACTTTGAAAGCTGGATCTCAAAACATGCCGAAAATATTGGACTCGTACATGTACACATGATATGCTTTGAGCTTCACTCATAGGTGGTGCTTGACTGCTGAAGTTTTCATTTGAAAGTATAACTTGTTTGTGATGTTGTACCAAATTGCCTAAGTTAGAACTCTTAAAACTAGTAGATTTTCATCTCAAACTAAAAGATAAAACTAAGTTAAAACTGTTATTTCTGACAAAAAAATAATATTATGTCTACTGAATATACTCCGTATCTAACTAAAAGACAAGGACATTACTTAATTGGAATAGATGAATAAAAGTTAGGGATAATTGTACTTCTGATTCCTCAGTTATTAGTAAATTCTCATTTTTGTCCTCTATATTTCACTAAGCATATACAAGGCAAAAGGGCAGCCCAGTGCACAAAGCATCCCGTGTTACCAGGTCCGGGGAAGGGCCGCGCCTCAAGGGATGTGAAGTAGACTGTGAGCTTTTGGTCCCTTTACATAGGAAATTTGTTATATTTAAATTATCTTTTGAACTATATCACCTTTAAATGTAGAATATATTACAAATTCAAGATAACACGTGCAATTAAATGGTTTAACAGTCAATAATTCATTAAATTTGTGAAGATTCACAGACAGTAGGATAAAAGATGCACATTTTTTTCAATTAATCGAAGGTTGAATATGCTCAAACATATGTCGCAAGGGGCGTAATGTAAACTTTATTTATATTTCAGGTATTTAAATTGCAATATCCCTAAAGATTAAGATATTGATATAGCAATCTCTTGTGGGATCATGGGATACAATCACAAGAAGTCTAAATCAAATAGCTAACTCTTGCGATTAGGACCATGAAAGAAACTTGTTATTTCCTTGGGAAGGAAATCCTTGACATTTGATCAATTTATCTTGATATTATGGGTATAAATAAGAAGAAACTTCGAGAGTCGTATCAGTATTAGATAGAACATTTTGCTATGGATTACCAGCAACATGTATCTGTCATCAGAAGGAGCGGGAAAAATCTGCATTTGGATGAAACAAGAGCAACTTTTATGATTATTATGTTGCAATCTTGGTATGGGTAAGAGAAAGAGCCAGACAATTTTCCTGGGGATTTACTAAACTGAGGTTGGTCAGAGTTAGCTGGGATGATATAAAAATTCTTGAAGTAAGACAGTGATTAATCAGTTGATTAAGAAGGAAGCTAGCTAAAAGCACAGGCAGGTGGCAGCGTCGAATCCATTGCCAGGAAATAACATTGAATTTAAAGATTCCATTAATGTCAGATGATAATGGTTGGTGAAGCTTTATTCAAACCTAGGAAAGAGTACTTGCAAATATATTTGCTTGCTTGGCGATACATCAGAGAAGAGAGGTTGACTTGCACAGAAGTGAGAAGATGGTTGCAGTGAATGTGTATGGCTGCTGCTGCTGGGAAAAAGAGATAAGTCACATGCTATTCCTATGAAAGTTGAAGCTTAAAAAAATATCATGAGTGATATGTATCGAAACAGTCTTAAAGTGTCTGTATACTTGTGGTTGCGGGCTCTTACAATCGCCAGTAAAATGAACACCCAAAACATGTCTAGATAAGGCTGTTAGACTTTACAAGTCACCTTTGATCATAAAGCGTGTTTAGAGTAATTGGTGATAGGTGCTGGGGATTTCTGGAGATTAATGACAAGACTTAAAGAGCACAGCCTTTTTTCCTCAAACACTTAAGAACGCATAGTGGGCTTGTATTTGTGTGCGGTGTTCTCCCAAGTCTATCCTTCAGAGGTTGCCATTGAAGCTGAGAGTAAGATTTACTATTCCAATCATAGAGGTAAGGATACTTCTTAAAAAAAGAAAAAGAAGTTATCAAAATCCTAGTCGAGATTATTGGAAAAGGCGGGTGTTCTGAATCATGTGTTGGAGACTTTTTATTGAATTAATTAATTCTTCGGATCGAGGAGTCAATTGTAGCAAAGAGGTAGATGTTAAGTTTCCCAAAGATCAATGTTCCCGCCCGACATGTCACTAGGACATGTGTAGAAAAATGCTGTATTTTCCAAATTTATTGCAGAACGATTTGAGACATTGCTCACACGAGTAGTGGAAGGAGACTTTTGGAAGATCTAATAAGAGTAATAGAAGTAGTGAATGCTCGGGTAAAGATTGCCAAAACATTGGCATTGTTACTTGACCCCAAAAATTATTGACAGTCGAGACCTTTGTTCAAGAGAAGTCAATTTTGTGGGGCATATAAGCCCTAGCCTAAAACTTCCTAGAGGCCTAACGATTCAGGCGTGCCTACGTGGAAATAAATGCAGTCCTGGATTACACACATGCACTGATTTATGGATTTCATGAGAGCTTTTTAGAATATAGACTGCTAATCTGGAATTTTAAAGTCCTTATTCCTCTTGAGAAGACTCGCCAAACTTAGGCAGCAATTGGATAGTAGCCACCTGGGCAGCAACAACTTCGAGTAAATGGAGGCTAATAAAAGTTCAATCAGCGGCAACAAGGTAATGTTTTAAATCGCCTACGTCATGTACCTATTTTCCATGGTACAAGGTGAAACAAGATGTGCATGCCCCGAGATACTTCTTGGTTGAATAGTGCTTCTGTGTTGGTAGCGAAGATGTCCTTAGATTGAGTAGACAATGGGTGCCCAATTTGAGAGCTTCTATGAGGTACTTGTACTATGTGAGAAGTCAAACCAGGAGATTGAGAGGAAAATGAAATGTTGCAGAAGTCCTTCAACTGTTAGAAGGGAAGTGTCAAGGAGCTGAAAAGGTTGAGTTTAATGAATGACATAGTCAGCACCGATACAGTGAAAGATGAAGAGGAGAATAATTAGTTAAAATGGGACTGAGCAGCAGGGTAAACGTATAAGATCACAACATTAGCATGTTTTTTGAAGGGCTAGCTAAAAAGTATTTTTTAATCTTGTGAAGCATAAGAATACAAATTGGAGCGCAAGTGCAGAAAATTGGAAATTACTTGTGTATAGTAAATTGTAATGGTTAGGGCATTTGTGCCTTTGTTCTTGCCAGTTGTCTGAAGTGTAGCTTTTGCGAATTAATAGATGAAGTGAAGGGGGATGTTGATGTGAATAAATACCTGGTGATGTAATGATATGGGAGAAATCAAATTGACTTCCACACATCAAAAACATGCTGAAATTATGATTTAAGCTCAAAGTGGAATTAGACAGCCCTGATCTGGCTATGGTTTATGTTTGCCACATTAGGATACTTCAGCTTGGGTTTCTGATAGAAAATATTAATAAAAGAGTTCATTATTGTATCACATGTCATAGGATTTCCCAGTAATATAAGTGCTTGAAAAGTAGTAAGCCTAGGAATGATCCTTGAAATGTTCGACCCCATTAAGCCACAAATTATGCTATAAGCTGAAGCAGAGGTTCTTCTCAGAATTGAATAGAGAAGACTGGTTAGTACGCAATGCGGAATATCACTATGGTAGGAACATACTCTTCATGTGCATCCTAATTTATCTACTTTTCTAATAGGAATTTACTTAGGATTTACTTGGGTCGTTGAGAAATGCAGACCTAAGAATGTGCAAGGTTTTACCAGATTTTAACGGTTTAACCTTTTATTTCAAATTAGGGAAAAACCTTTTGCTCGATAATAGTTGCTGCATATGATCCTCTTTGTGATGCTTTGAATTGTCCGGTGATAGACGTTAGGCAATTGTTAATTACAGTTATCTAATGTTTTGTTGTAAAAACAGATGGGCATCGCCGCTGTGGTGCATCTTTATGCTTTCCCAGCAAGGCCTTACAAGCGTGGGGAAAGATGTGTCAGGAATGTTGCTGTGCTGTCAGATTATGCTGCTCTGGACACCCCACCAGACCCAGAGGAAGTTCAGGACTGTGAAAGGTCTACCCATGTACGCATTTCTCGGCCTGAAGAGAGAGAGAAGCGTCTAAAATTTCACCAGAGTGTTCGTGATGTAGTGGTTGGAAGTGGTGAAATAGTAAGATTTTCATTCCTTGATGTCTTCATTTGTTGTTTTAGGTATTTTTGTTTTCTCCCATTGTGCAACTAATATGTTTTCTGTTGTCACGTCTTTTAGATAATTGATGATATGAGGTTCACAGTATCTCATGTTGCGGAACCAGTTGAAAGGGGAATTGCTAAAATAAACAGGACTTTCCATCAGATATCGGAAAATGTAAAACGGTATGAAGAGAGGAGGAGGAGCTCGAAGGATGACAGTTATCTTGTTCCGCTGAACTCACGGACAAATGAGTTCTCTGAAGTACATGATGATCTTGTTGAAGGCAGTATGAGTGACAGTGGGATGCATGGCAAGAGACCGCATCATCAATCCAAAGGGATGTCATCCCTACGGAGATAGTAAACCATTTAGTCTAACCTAGAAGCAGAGTTTGGATTTCATCTTCTAACCATATTGTTCATTCAGTAACCACTGTGGAGGCATTTCCACATTGAGTATGGGGTAAACCTGTATAAGGAGTGCACATGATTATTGAGAAGATACTTGTCAGGGTTGTAGTTCTGGAAAGACTTGAGCAGCTGATGATTTTCATATGTAAAGGTTGGAGGAAATTTCAAGATAATGATATGGTTGAAGTAAAAACTGATTAAATAGTTTGTAGCAGGAGGGGAGAGAAAATTTTCAGCTACTAATTTCTGACTGATTTCAGAAAAATGTATGACTCTTCACTGTCACCTTTGAATGAATTTTGCACTACACTACTTAGTCCTCCAAATGTATATACTTGTGGAGTTGTTTCACGTTGGTGGGACTTCTGTTCTTAATTCTGGATTTTGCCAGACTATGCGCAAGTATTTCTGCATGCTAACTTGTGTTTAATTACACCTTTGTGTTCATTTTGTTCTCTAGAATTGACTCGATTTTCTCTATACAAATGGCACTTTCGGTTAAATAGCTTCCAGCGCTGCATTTGTATCTTTTTACATATACACATTCAATCTAAAGTTCATATTTTCATCATGACGTGTTGAACTGCACGTTATTTCAGCTTTCTGATGTGAATTGGAAATAGTGGAATAGAAAGCTTGGAGATGGCTATCAAGTTATCAACAACAACAACAACAATGGTGAAATCATTAACGCGTGGTGTGCTGGGAGGCAGACCTTACTCTGTCGAGGTAGGATAGGTAGGATGTTTGTTTACGAAGAAGGCTACCATTTCGATGAGATGGTATCAAGTTATCCTTTGATGAATTTGTAGCATGAGTGTGGAGGCATGATTCTTACAGAATTTACTAGTCAAATTTGCTGATAGGGGTGTTTAACTTGAGCATGTTGAGATCTTTTATCCTATTGATTTTCCTCCGATTGGCTCTTGTTTTGGTAACGGATGATCTACTTGATAATTTACTTGTAATCTGATTATGGAATATGATTGCATTTGATCAATCTAATGGTTCCATTTAGAGCCACATTTTAGAATGTACGTGTAAACCAGTAGTGAGATCTGTATTGACGAGATATGCGAATCATCTAGCACTTTAAATTGCTTAGTGATGTCTGGTTCTACTCTTTATTGTACATAAACCACGTGGAGTAGCAATAAATGGATTCATCAATTGGGTGAGATCTATATTATATTGTTTGCCACTACACTATTGATGGAATTTATAGCCCTTCCATTTTTTTGTCCAACGCTTAACAGACGACTCCGTTGCACGACTTGCAAAGAAAACTACTTCATGTAACTTGTAAAAAGTGTTTTTAAAGGGTTCTCTTGGGATTAATGCAAAGCGCTTGGAGAAGGCAATTGCTCAGCGATTGCAGAACTCCCCAAGGCAGTTGCCAAAGGCTATTTGGGTGACTATGACATTCCAAGTGCGCCTAATGCCAAATGTAGGGTAAGATAGTAGCCCCACCTCCGAAATAACGACCTTATTCTTTAAATTAAGGCAAATTTTATACCATTTCGCTTAGCTCAATTGCAAATTTACTTTTTTACCTTTAACAACCGTTCCCGTTACGGAGAGCTTATGCCAGTCAAAAGGAGAAAAAATAGCAAACCTGCTTTTGTTATAAACAGTAATTTCAGGCAATTATTAATTAGAGGACAAATCTTTGAACTTTTTGCGAACTTCTGGACAGATTTGATCATTTTTTCAAAAATACTCCCTCCATTCCAATTTATGTGGCATCGTTTAACTAGACATGAAATTTAAGAAAAGAAGATTTTTTAAATTTATGATTTAAAATAAATATCAGATATTTGCGCAGCTGTAAATTATCTCATAGTTAAATTATTTTTAAATATAGAAATATGACTTTTTTTAGGACATACTAAAAAAGAAAGTGTGTTACATAAATTGGGAAAAAGAGAGTAAGTGGGCGTTTGGCCATAAGAATTATTCACTTTATTCTGGAATTTTTTTCCACTTTTTTTTTCAAATTTGGGCTATAAAATTAGAATCTGTTGAAGTTGTATTCGAAAAAACTCAAAAAACTTATTTTTCAAAAAAATTCACTTTTTTCACTTTTTTACAATTATATTTCACCAAAAATTACAATTTCAAAAACTATGACCTAACACAACTCTAACTCTAAAATTTCAAAAAAAGTAATTTTTTTGTTTTTTTGGTTTCTGTGGAGAAACTGGGCCTAAATGAGTATGACATCCGGGGGATAAATTCAAAACTTGCAACACGTTCAAGGACAAAATGGTAATTCAACATATTAGGGTTTCAACCACTCTGTCGCTGGCTATATAATATGGTCCATAGCCGCAACCACAAATATAGATCTCAACTCTCTTTCTCTCACAAACATACATAAATATACATTCTGAGCTCCTTTCTTCCTTGGTTAGGCATATAAGGATGAGGTAGAAAGGGATGAGAGTATTGGGAAGTTGTTAGGTGTGGGTGGGGTGGAAAGATTTTACCTATTTATTCTTTCCAACCTATTTTTGGTTTGGAAAAATAAGAAAAAGAGTTAAATCTTTCCTACTCCTCCCATACCCATGACTTCCACTAACTTCTCCCTTTCTTGATTTCTCATCTGTTTGCAAACTTCATCACTTGCTTTTCTTTTTGTTCAGAAGATTATAATTGTGATAACTGCTGATTTATTATTAATATGATAGATTAACTGCTGATTTATTATTAATATGATAGATTAATCTTAACTTCTGAAATTCCTGAATTATTATACCTACAAGCAATTGGATGTAAAATATATCCACAGTACTCCTTGACTAAAGTTGGAAAAAGGTCATCTGAAATTTTAGAAGTTTGAAATCTTTATGTACAATCCCAAGTGGTTGTTGTTGTTATTCAAAGTATCTAAACAATATATTGTGCAAGTTCAGTCATTTCCTTTTGGATTAGGTTTGTTACAAACTAGTAGTTTAGTTGGGAGATAGTTTAATTATTATAGATTCTGATTCATTGTGAGCTTCAACTTGGTTTATTTGTTGGTTTCCAGAGAATGAGATAAATCACTTTAAGCTTGCACAGTTGTAAGTTTTCTAATGTGAAAACACCAAACTGTATGTATCTGTCTAATGGCTAGATAAGTTAAATTTATGTATCAGGAGAAGAAAAACTCATATGGTAAGGTTTAGCCTATTCCTTTACTTTTTAATTTTCAATTTCGAAACTATGGTGGATTATTGGCATGTTCCTTCAGGTCTCTCCACTTACATACCGATCCAACATTTTGAACTGCAGTAACTTTGCCATTGACCCAAAGACATTATTTTCGTGAAAAGATGGCAATTCAGGTATTATATACAAGTGGAATACAAGGGGAAAGTTACAATGACTTTGATTATGAGGTGAAACTGTGCTGTATGAAGACAGTGGTGTTCTTTTGGGTATTTTGTTTGAATGTCAAATTATCGGTATGTCTTTTTGAGAAAGCCCAAATAGACTGGGTTCTGCTGGATCTCCCATGTTTTTGTTTTTAGAAGCCTTTTGTGAAGAGTCTTGGAGTAATTGGTAAAATTGACTTCATGTGATGGGAGGTCACGGTCCTCTTGCAGAAATGCGGAGTAAGGTTGCGTATTGTAGACCCTTGTAGGGCTCTCTAGGGGATTAATCCGAAGTGCTTGGAAAAAGCAATTGCTAAGCGATTGTAGAACTACCTAAGGCAGTTGCCAAAGACTAGTCTTGTGTGACTTACGTCTTAAGTGTTTGATTGTGCATTATAAGTGCGCCTAACTCTTAATGTAGAGTTAAAATTATTGGCTGTCAGAAGTTCTGTGTGTTAGATATTTTGAGTGTTGAAAAAGAGAGTAATGTCCTTGCTGAAACAACAATCCTGTTCAATCTAAATAATTTCTCGCTTAGCTCAAAGACAAATTTGTCCCTTTTACCTTATATTAAAAGTCCCCGTGAGCGGAAAGCTTGTATCGTTAATCAATATGAGCAAGTACAATTTCTCTTTTTTTTTTTTTTTCTTAACTCTAGGCCTAACCTTTTTTTTCAACTCGAGAAATTCGATGTAACTATTAACGGTGAACAATTTTTTGAACTTCATGTGGAATTTCACGACAAATTTGATCATCTTTTTCTGAAAATAAATGAGTATGACATGCAGGGGATAAACTCAAAAAGACAGGGATGAAAATGTACTTGCACCCGTGAGAGGACAAAATGGTAATTCAACATATTAGGGTTTCAACCACTCTGTTGCTGGCTATATAATATTGGCCATAGCCGCAAACACCAATATAGATCTCAGCTTCAACTCTCTTTCTCTCACAAACACACATAAATATACATTCTGAGCTCCTTCCTTCCTTGGGTAGCATATAAGGATGAGGTAGAAAGGGATGAGAGTATTGGGAAGTTGTTAGGTGTGGGTGGGGTGGAAAGATTTTTCTTATTTATTCTTTCCAACCTAATATTTGGTTTGAAAAAATAAGAAAAAGAGATAAATCTTTCCTACTCCTCCCATACCCATGACTTCCACTAACTTCTCCCTTTCTTGATTTCTCATCTGCTTGCACAGTTCATCCGTTTCTTTCTGTTTGTTTGGAAGATTGTAATTGTATTAATTGCTGATTTATTATTAATATGATAGATTAATCTTACTGTAACTTTTGAAATTATTATACCTACAACAAGAACTTGAATGTAAAATATAATCTGTAGAAGTTTGATTGACTAGATTTGTTAATAAAGTAGTATTTTAGTTGGATCATAGCTTAATTATTATATATTCTGATTCAGTGAGCTTCACCTGAGTGTATCTTTTGGCTTCAAAAGATTCAGATAGATCACTTTTAACTTGCACTGTTGTAAGTTTTTTGGTTCATGAGTTAAAGATATACTATGTTGTAGGACAAAAAAGACTCGTATGGTCGTTTAGGGTTGGTTTCACTCTCTTTTACCTAATCCTTTTCTTGTTAGTTTTCAATTTCGGAACTTGGTGGATTGTTGTCATGTTCTTCCAGCTCTTTCCACTTAAGTATCAGACTTGATTTCAAAGGAAGATTAAAACTTGAGCCTATACAACATGTTGAATGTGCAAAAATATCCACTAGGAATCATCCGCCAATCTACAGTTAACTAGTGGCAGATGTAGCCTTACTGTTACGGGTTCAATCGATATATATGTGCAAAACAACAAAATTTCAATATTCCATAACCTTATAACTTAGTGCTTTCAGTGCCACTTTGAACCCTTCAAGTTATGAAATCCTGATCCGCCACTACAGTTAGCAGCAGAACATTTTCACATCCAAAAATAAAATTAAAAAAGAAAAAGAAGAATATTCTTTAAGGTATTCTGATGGTTCAGACCTTAAGAAGAGCAATTGTATCCATTCCTTAGGTCATTCAGATGTCTGTGAGTATCAATTTATTTACGCTCTCTTTCTGAGCAAGAAAATTCAAGGAGAACAAAATGGCCAAAGCGAAGTTATAATAAACATTAAACATTTGATGAGGTTCAACTACAATGTTGATAGAGCATTTGGATCCTTTTTTTGGGGAGCATTTGGATCAGTTGTACCGCGTTCATCCACTACCTATTTTATCCCTGGCTAAAGATGTAGCATAACATTGATTTTCCTAAACTGATGTTGCTAAGAGCTTATTGTTCAAACAAACGTTAGTGTAACATTTTGCACAGCGAGACATGATTGTGTTCAAGTACACAAGCCAGCCCATCTCTCAAGAGTGGTTTAAACCCTTGAAAATATGATTGATATTAGCAGCTAAATCTATTCACCGATTGTGTTAGTCATTCATCCTTAACTTTTCATCTCGTTGCACTAGAGCTCTACGTTATTGCAAATTAGTGGACCAACATGTTGAAGAGCCTTTCATGAAAAGCTAAGAAGTTGGATTGTACTTGGTTTCTGTAGTGAAGGTAAGTGTGTTTGCCACCCTATCAGAATGAAGATTACATGCTGTGAAACTAGTTTTAGCTTATAATTAATGAAGCTGGTAAATGAAACAATTAACAAAAAGAAAAGAAAATGAAGCTGGTGCATTTTTCCTGCCTTTTCCCTTGGATACAAAACAATAAAGCCACTATTCAATTTAAGTTGGAATTTACTTCCACAAAACATAGTGAGAAGAGAAGAGAAAAGTAGAGCAATCAAAGGATGCTGTTGTCTAGCGAACAATCAATGGACAATGCTGTTGAAAACTGTTTGTCAAAACTTAAAATGATAGGGAAAATGAAGATTACAAAGGAATTTGTTCTTTTAAACTCTGGGTAGAGTAACCTTCTAGCAAGGATACAACAATTCCTTAAAGGTAATTATCCAAGCGGCGTTTAGATCTCTAACTTTAGGTCCCTTTGAAGACTTCCATACACCTGGTCTTCATTATTTTCCGATTTTTTCTTATCGCTACGTTTAAATCCTAGCGGTGCATTCAGGTCTTTTTGCATTTCAGCTTCGAGTTAAATCAGTAGATCAGTGGCGAAACTAGAATTTAGGGTGTCAACATATGCCAAACATGAATAAGTAAACATATGAAAAAATCAATGATATTCAATGCATAGTGTGTGTGTGTATATATAATATAAATATCTACACATTATAATTTTCTAGTGAACGTCACATGTGGCTACGCCACTGAATCAGACCAGTTAGTAAAAAGGGCAGTTCGGTGCACAAAGCATGTCGCATTAGCAGGGTTCCGGGAAGGGTTGCACCTCAAGAAGTGCGATGTAAGACAACTTAACATAATGCAAGCATCAGAATAATACATGTATTCAAGCTTCAGGAGATCATATTCTATAGTGTCAAGCATGTGTTACAAAAGCACAGAGAAGCCGGATAATGCAAAATTAAAGAGAAGAAGAGAAGGAATAGTAGAGAGAAAAGCGAAGAATCTTAGAAAGGGAAATAATTTTCAGCCAAGAACTAGAGAACACATAAGAGTGTCCTAACTAACCCCATGAGTTCAATAGAAAATAAAGAGGAGCCATCCGCCTTATTATATCAACTTTGACCTCGATCGAGCCATCAGGAGACTGGTAATCGAAACTTATTGAATATCCAACAACGTTTCTCCGGGGTGCGAGAACGCTTAGTGGATAAAAAAGAAATACTTTTGTAGCCCATTCCCATAATACAACAGAAAGTGTAAAATTGTTTAATGTCATACTGACGGGCAAGGCCACAAAGGCCTAATGGGGATAAATAATTCATGAGACACCTAATCGAGACTGGGGACAGAAACATGAGACACCTAAGTAGGCGTTTGGACATGTTTCAAACCATGGTTTGAAACCATAAGATGAAACCGGCGTTTGAACATGCATTTTATCTTACGGTTTCAAACCATGGTTTCAAAAATTTTAAATATAAAACTTGACCCATAAGTTTATATTTTATAAAAAAGACCATAAGTTGGTAAATATTTTTAATAATTACTTCCACCAATCATTTACTAACCTCATTAACTGCCACCAACCTTTATTTATGTCTACCATGTGGGAGGATTATATTAAAGAGTAGTTACATTTCTATTCATGTTAAATTTTCATTTTTATTGAACTAAAGTTTAATCAATTGATGTTGTATTTTTTAGAAAGGCCTTCTAGTAGTGTATTTATTTTGTTATGAACTATGACTTGCTCATTTGGTAAGATTGTACAAGAATTGAGAATGTTTTGATAGTTTTTCTGACTTGGTGTTTTTATATACATAAAAAATACAACTTAAAATATTCAAATTACATGTTCAAATATAATTTCAAATCATGGTTTGAAACCGTGATTTCAAACCATGTCCAAACGGCTCCTAAAGGTGAGGTAAATTGTAACAACAAGAACCTGCTCCATTTCTTTCATTCGTTACACTAAGGTAATGACAAAGATGGTGACCCCTTTCGAATTTCAAGAATTGAATAAAGTTTGTACAACAATTTTTTTATATATTTTAATTATATTAATTATTGTGATTTATAATATTTTTTACTTAAATTTTATTTTTAATAATTTAAAAAATTTATATTGGAATTTACATTCAAAATTAATAAACTTGACTCTCGAAATTCGAACTTGTCCCATAAATTAAAACGGAGTGAGTACAATGGTCGCTAAACGTGGATGCATATACCCCAAATTTCCTCGTTACCTAACCCTATCCTTCTTTGCTAGCTCCTATTTAACTCCTAGTAGTTTTACAGAGAAAATATTTCTTCAATTCTATTAATCTTTTAGGTTTGAGATATCTATATATCTAAAATTTTGAAAAATGGGTAATGCCAAAATACTGGAGTGGGATAAACTTACAGGATCATATCCCTATCCCCATTCTTTTTTTTTTTTTTTTTTTTTTTTTTGTGCGGATTGGCCTTCAAAAGCACTGGTCTTTAATAATCCTTCAAATTAGTGGTCTTTAAATTTTGTCCTTGGCCTAATATCTCAAGGTTCTGGGTTTGAATCCCGGGTTAGTAAAAAAGAAGAAGGAATTTCGCAAGATAAAAGTTTAATTCGCAAGACAGAATTTTGAATGCAAAACTCTGCCTGCAGGCCTAATTTTTGCCCAAATAGCTTAACTTTGCTACAGAATTTTGTTTTGAGATTTTATTTTTTGACTGAGTTAGGGTTTAAATCTCAAATTTCATGGTATTAGGCGAAGACAAGAAATTAAAAACCACCGATTTAAGGGACAAAAATAAAAAAACCACCCCAAAAGAAGGATGTTCCTGCGAATTGCCCATCCCAATTTTCTCAATCTGCTAGGCCCACGACTAAAAAGCCCAATTTTCTTACAATTAGGGTTTATAACCAGCCACCTTCTCTCTATCTGCTTTTAACTTTAAATATTCGCCCCTATCCCTACCTTTACAAATATATCTAAGCTTCTCAACTACTACTACTTCTCTCTCACTCACACACACACACACACACACACAACACAAAACAAAGTTTTCATGTTTAATTAGGGCTGTGATGAGATATAGAGAAAGTCATGCACCACTCTGATATTAGTGATGTGAAATTTCTCATACCCATATTCTTTCTGAGCTCTTTCTATTTATTTTTATTTTTATTATTTTCCTTTTGTTTAATTTTTTTTTTTTGGTTATTCAAATACAAACATATATAAGAGCCACGTGATGCGATCTTGTAATAGATCAAACCATGATGCGGACCGTACTATAGCCTTAAAGCTTCTGTGGATTAACTTTGGTTCCTGATGGCTCTATTTTTCTTTTCGTTTTTTAGAAAATAAATTTGATTATTTTGAATTTTTTGTCATATTTGAGGGAGAGAGGGAATGAGTAGTCTTGAGCTATTGGAATAAGGATGAAGTGGAAAGGGATAAGGTTATGAGAAGTTATTGGAGTGGGAGGTGTTGTAAGATATAGTAATATTTATTTTTCCAACTAAATTGGAAGAATAAATAAAATTAATGTCTTACCAATACCTCCCATTCCTGTGGCTTCCTGTTACTTATTCCTTTCCTGATTTATCATCCGTTTGCAGAAATTCACCAGATTATCTCTTCTGCTGGTTATAATTGTGACATAATTGCTGATTTATTATTTATATACTGATACTGATGTTTAGCTATATATTTTGTGTTCCTATTTTTATTCTAATGATGTTTCATGTTTTTTTCTCAAAAAACAGGCTCATTCAATTATATATAGAGCGTGTACACGGATACTGTGGGAGAAAGGTAATAGAATATATTTCCCTGTCAAGGTAAGATCTTTTAAAAACCTGCTAATGAGTTAGTTGATGTAAAATTTTTGTTGAACCCTGTTTCATTGCCTGTAATTCAAATTTTAGGTAAATTATGTTCGAATGGAGAAAACTGTGCGCATAGGGATTTAGAGCCTGTTTGGATCGACTTATTTCAGGTGTTTAAGCCACAATAATAAAAACAAGTCAAAAGCCATAAAAAAAGGCTCGCACAAGAAGCAATATGTCATAATCCTATTTGTGTGTACACTTTTCCTTGTATGTCCAAATAAGAATAAGAAATATAACAGACATCTTTTCATGTTGTGATTTTTGTTTTTAGTCACATTACAAACACTGATTATATTTACATTCAACTTCCAAGATAAAAGAAAGAAGACTAATAAGTAGCAAACAAACAAACATACTTTTCAGATTCTATTGTCCAGGCATGCCTATAGGGAAGAAGCTGTTATAAAAAAGAGCACACCACTTATACTCTACTTTGCTTAAGCTCTGCAATTCTTTCAACTCTTTTGTATCAGTTTCATAGCAATAGAGATCACCTTTTAAGGATCTAATCAAGATATCTCCAGTACTCTCACTATTTCTTGGTAAATAACCAATAATAGTGAAGTTATAAGCACTCTCATGAACATCAATACTATACTCTAAACACCATGCTCCACTTTCATTGTCCTTCAACATCCAAATATTTAACATGTGACAATCTATTTCATTCTGAACTAAACATAGATGTCCATTTATTTCAGCCAAATGTGAAAACCTAAAGTTATAGCCATATGGACAACAAATGGTCTTTGTTTCCTCATTTGCCAAGTTAATTTCAAGAATTCTCACGTGATCACTGCTAAAGGTATTATCTTTTGCAAAGGCTAGCCAATAAATGAACCCATTGATGTGGATAGGTTGACGACATGTTCCAGAATATTGTGTGCAACTCAACTTCAAGTCTCTCCATGGCCCTATTACACTTGATTCTTCCTCTAGCTTAAGGGTTAGGATATTGAAATACAAAATCTTTTCAAAACCAGCATAGAATTCCCAGTCATCAGGATCTTCCACCATCCTCTCATATGATACCACAATTTTGTACTCATTTGTTGAAGAGACATAGCCTAAACAAGCTCGACCAGCAAAATGTGAAAGAATGGGCAAAGCTAGTGTCTTTTTGGTAATGGGATTGCAAATCCAAATTTTTCCCACATAGCCAGTTCGGTAAAAACTTAACAAGTCTAGCCCAGAACTGCACACATTATAGCCTGGTTCAATTTCAGCTATACTTCCATGTTCATGAACCAGCTCATAATTAGAGGAGTTTATTGAAGAAAGATGAAGGAGTTGGGACCTGAACAAAGTATCACTTCTTGAAGAGCTGATAAGAGATAGAGTAGGCCTTTTCTTCGATTGATCGCGATGTTGCATCTTGAAATGGATACCGGAAATTGTATGAAGCCATTCTTTTGAGAGACATTTAAGCTGACAAAGTTGTTTGACACCCAGTCTTGAAAATATATCGGTCAAGAGATCTTGTGAAAGATGATCAGCCATGCCTTCGTTCACTTGGTGCGGAATTTTAAGATTAAACCAGCAATTGGAAATTTAGAACGATGATTGTGTACCTCTTAATAACAATGGAATTGTATAATTTTGTAGAGTGATCACCGCCAATTAAAAATTGCCCCAATCAAAGTTCTATTCATTAGGAAATAAAGTTGTATCCTCGAACTATAAATGTCTTTTTGCGTGTCAATATGAAAAAACCTGAGTGAATTTTCTCTCTTTTCTCATAGATGATTAATTCACAATTTGTGAAGACTGTCAGCAAGTCAGTGCATCATATGGTTGACTATCGGCCTTCTATATGCTAATTTAGTTCTAGACTTGCATATATTTGTTCTTGATTGGTGAAAGACGCATTTGCTTCCAAGAGAAACATCTGGAATGTTTAAACGATAAAATTGCATTAAATAAGTATTTTTAAATAGGTAAAATTGCATAAAAAAATTCCTTGTTTTCCTTGATAACAAAGCAATTCCAAATACAGGATTCAAAGTTATTCAACAGTGAATGTTTTTAAATAGTAAAATTGCATAAAATAAGTATTTTTAAATAGGTAAAATTGCATTAAGAAATTCCTCGTTTTCCTTGATAACAAAGCAATTCCAAATACAGGATTCAAAGTTATTCAACATATACGTTACCCACTTTCCCATAATTCCGGTCAACACATAAAAAAGCACGCACACATATAATCCTATATCATGTTTTAAAAGAGAGCAAGAGAAGAAATGAACTTGAAAAACTAATTTAAGTACAAATTTACAAACTAACATGGAAAAAATAAAAAGAGAGGACAGTAACTTGAGTTGAAAAGAATAAAGCTTTCTGTGATGGAAGAACAAGAAGGATGAATAACCTGCAATTTGAATTCTGAACTTGCTGTGATGAAGGAGAACAGTATTTTCTTTGTATCTGCAAGTGAATGTTCATTACTTTTTTTGAGTTGGTTGAAGACGAGAAAGAATTGGGGAAGAATATAAATTAGGTTTTGAAGCAATAAAAAAAGATCTGACTTTTATATTTTAATGTTTCAGTCTTTTTTAAAACTTTTGAGGAATTACATGCTGACTTTTGAGAATGTGAATATTATATTAAGGACTTATTCAACCAATTTTGTTTAAATTTGATGAAGTTTTTTGGGCTTACACCCTAACACAAAAACACGCCTCACGTCTAGACATACGTCTCGAATTGCTGAGCGTATATCTTTGGAGATTTTCGCCCCCCACCATCGCGTTGGGGCATTTCTGGTGCACTTTCTTCTAGGGCTCACTTCGAAAAAGCCTTTTAAAACATTTTGTGGCACCGAAATTTAATTAGGTGAATACGACGTGGCATGCTGCGTCACTTTACTCCATCTCCTCCATTTCTTGTGCCACACACTAGAACCTCCTCCCCTCATCACCATTGTTACCATCAACACCACACCACCGTGACCAAGTCTTATTTGAATTCAACAATCGTTTTAATGAAACTTTTTACTAAAAGCATCAGAGAAATAAAATTAAAGAACTTCAAAAAAAAAAAAAAAAAAAAAAAGGAAAAAGAAACTACTCAGTTCGTTTTTTCCTTGTACCATTGTGAGCAAAATTTCATTCCAAAGAAAGTAAATATGTAGTCTCTTGAACTGCTCTGTTCTATTATGAAGTTCTTGAACTTTAACTGATTAGAATATTTTTTCTACTATATAAAAGCATGAGTAGCATTAGCTGGTATCAACATGCAGAGGCGGATTCAGAATTTAAATTTTATGGGTTCAATCTTAAGATTTTTAGCATTGAACCCATTATATTTTTAAAGTTAGGGGTTCATATCTACTATTTATTGCAATTTTAATAATTTTTTACATATAAATTTAGGCTCCGCGTCAAAAGTTTGGGGTTCAATTGAACCCCAACCTTGTAGGCTAGATACGCCTCTGTCAACATGGCTTCTTAGTTCTTAGTGACAATAAAACATAATTTGAGGGCATTTAGACTTGTAATCTTAAACTATTACTTTTTAGTACTACCAAATAGAGGCAACATAAAGCAAAACACTCCACGTCATTAGGATATGCTCGTAAGTAATTTAAAGTTAATTCTTCAGATAGTTCACCAACAAAGAAGAAAAGAAAGAGGAAAATGATGATAAGAAGTGGTCAACTAATTACAACCAATTGAAATAAGAAAATCTTAAATCATTATATATTTAATGTTCGTATTTTATGTGGTGTAAGAAGAATTTGTTTTTAAAAATTGCATAGTTGATCCTTTTGAGATTTCTATTCTGAATACTTAATAACCAAGTAACGCAAAATTTCATCTCCTTATTCTTTTAATAAAGGATAAGTATGCCTTTATTTTTTATTTGTTTGCTAAGACGGATCATTATATTAAAAACACAGAAAGTATGCCTTTATGAATACACAAAGGTATTTAAAGAAAGTATTTTAATTTTATTGAGTTTTGGAAACATATGACTCGCTTATATTAAAACATTATAATATCGTGATTTAAAATATAACGACTAATAAAAACCCGTTTGATAAATTCTTAAGTGACCAATCTCTCAAGAATATGCGTGATATTCAGGGCCTTCTCAAGGCCAAAGCCACTGAGGCAAAGGTTTTAGGCCCCCAAACTTTTGTGGCCCCATTTTTATTAAGTTTTATGGCTAATTTGTTTCAAAAGATATTGCGACTTATAGTAATTTTATGTAGTTTCTAAATATATAAATTATTTTTTAAAAAAACTTAAAGATTGTATGTCCGAATTCATGATAAAAATAAAGAAGTTTGACTCTCGAATCCAAATTGTGTCACGTAAATTGAAACAGAGGGAATATACAATTATATATATATATATATATATATATATATATATAAAGAGAAGAATTTTTTTAATCACGTGATTGATTAGCTATATATATTGTTAGTCGATTTTTTTTTCCAGAATAAATTGATTTGAAAAAATTGTTAACAACTTTGCATTGTTCTTGACGATAATAAAGCAGTTTTTAATGACTTTATATCTGAAAAGGCTAGAAAAGTATACTTTAAATAAAAATATGTATGACGATCTTTCCTTTTTAAAAAAAATTAGGGCTTCTTTTTTAAGTTTGACTTTAGGCCCTCAATCTTTTTGAGACGGCCCTGGTGATATTTTAAACAAGAAAACAAATTTATATAACTTTCATGTATTGTTTAAGTCTTTAATATAGATTCAATAGAAATAATGACATTTTTGCTAAAACAATTATGAGGCCAGCCTATTATCTTAGCTAAAACCAACCTGCTTAGCAACTATGAGGGGATTAGATTTCTTAAGGACACACAAGAAATTTTTGGGTTCGGAAACATTCTGATTCTTCTACATTTTCGTTGTCAACGTTTTTCCCGTTTATTGAATTCTTAAAACAGAAACTAGTTTTGTTAAATTACTGCTTTGAACACAGAAAGATAACAAGCTTAAGAAATCTAACTTTTTACTGTTTTAATCTTTTGTATTATGATTTGTAAAGGAGATAAGAAAGTACTATTTCAGAGATAAAAAGGTACTCAAAGTACTATTTCAGAGATAAAAAGGTACTCTTTTCAGAAATAAAAAGTACTCTTTTCGGAGACTAAAATTGTTATATCCCGTATTTTGTGCATTGGGACAATCCGGTTTAATTATGATAAGTTAGGGTCCAAGCCATTCCGGGATGCGAAGTCGGGATTTTTGACCTTCGGTTTTGTTTTGAGACATAACGTGTTCATGAATTTGTTGGCATGGAACAATTAGGAAAATTTGGGACAAAAATTGGAATTTGTGGGAGTTAAAAATCATGCAAAAATAGCCATGTTGGCCGTGTGAGTGGGAGGTGGATCCCACACAATTTGTGTTCAATTTTAATTGGAACAACACATGGTGTGGGCCAAGGCACACTTGAATAAGTCTTGCACTAGCTAAAAGGATGACTACTAGTTCATTTCCATCATCCAACACGTAGAAAAAAATCAAGAAAGTTGAAGAACCACAACAAGGCCTCTCGGCCAAGAACAAGAAAAAATCAACTCCCATTTCAAGCTCTTCCAAAATTAATTTCTTGGTGTAAACCCACTATATTGAGGTCCCTAAGTAGCGTGGAGGTATCGTTGGAGCGATCAACCCATTATTTTTCATCCTTGGAAACCCTAGCCTATTGTGGAATTGAAGAGAAAAGGTAAGAATTGATTATGTTTTATGTTTTATAAAGGTTGTATGTATGTTGTAGTATGTTAATATGGATGAAAATCATGAAACAAGGCATGTTGGAAGTGAGTTGTGTGTGTGGTGTTTTAGCCGCAGTGTAGGGTGGGTGTGTGTTGTGTGGTGTTGGAGCTATGAATTAAAGCTTGGTTAGCATGTTGTGATCATTGTAGTGTGAAGAAATGATTGAGAATCATCCATATATGTATATGTTGTGTGTTGGCCGAATGTAGACCATTCATGTAACAAGAAATGAGTTAATGTCGCTTAATGTTTTAGTCATCGTCGTTATGAATTCTATGTTGGAAATGAATGTTAATGACTCAAATTGATGTTGTAATTGTTGCGTACTGATTTGGAGGTTATTGTATATTTAATGTAATTTGTATGTTGATGAGAATAGCATTGTAGAGTGTGAATTGTGGATGCAAATCATGAATTGAAAATAAGGAATGGGTTAAAGTGAGGTTCTCGGTTTAGGGGCTGAATTCGGGTAGCTTGGGGAAATTGTTGGATTGTTTGAAAGGTTGTATGAATTGCTTAGAATGTCTTTAAATATGGTTGGTATGGGTTCGGGTTAATGTTTGAATGTATAAGTATCGAGGTTGGCTTGAAGGTAAGCCGTTGAATTGAAATTATGAATGTTGTTGAATGATGGAAAAGAGAGCTATTATTGTTGCATTGCCTTTCGGATTGGTTGTTGATGTTGCTAGGTTGGTTATTGTTGCTTGTTGTTGATTGATTTGGCCGAGTTAAATTCTCGGGGTAGCCTATTTACGGGGAAATGCTGCCCAAATTTACGTAGAATTAAGGGCGAAATTGGAATTTAATGGCCAAAAAGTCTTTAGCTAATGTTTGGCATTTTATGGCTTGTTTATAGATCGTGGGCAGCCCGAATCGTAGGTTGGATTTAGCTTGAGTTTGGATCATATTGGAGAGCGTTTGAGGTATGTAAAGTAACCTTCTTTCCTTGGCATGCCTTAGTTAAAATAGGCTATGATACAAGCCTCGAGGAAACTCTCTATTCTCGCAATCCGAGCATGTCTATGATTCGTTTTGTTCCTTGGTATTCTTGTGTTGATATGACAAAACATTGATCCTTATGACCTTGAAATTTATAAGTTGCAAAAGTTACATGAAAGCTGATTTTTTTTTTTAAGAGTTTATTCTTTGACGATTCAAAAACTACGAACGCCCATAACTTCCACAGAAAAGCTCGGATTGCCTTGAGATTTTCTTAGAAGGTTGTATGATGTTAGACGAGTATGTTTTCCATAAGCGGGCCCAGCTCGGGTCTATACTCGTCCGTGGGTCCCGCGACGTTACTTTATGTAATTTCGACAACTTTTGAAAGAGAATGTTGTAATTATTATTCCGATTTCAAATATGACTATTTTACTTATCTTTTGAATTTATGATAATGATCTTATGCACATGATTTTGGTATGTAATTATGATTTATGAAATCTGGTGTGAGATGTTCCCGAGTGATATTCGAAAGAAAATCGATTTGATTTCTGTTTTGGCTTATAAATGACGGTTCGTTGCGATTAACATATTAAGTCTTCGAAATTGTTTTGAACTGTATTTGGTTACATTTTTCGCCAAGTCCCGGGCCGATTATGTTTTTCGCACGCACTATGTTGTATTCTGAAATGTGAGGTGTATTCCGAAATATGATATGATGGTTTGATTTACCGATGCGTATTCTGAGTTATGATGTGACCGGTTCGCCGAGCCCCTTTTCGGCCGGGAACTGTCTATATATATATTCTGGTGTTATGATATGACCGGTACGCCGAGTCCCCTTTCGACGGCATCGTGTATGTATGCTATGTTGTATGTTATGTATATGGATTCGAAAATATGGTCAGTTGGTTTCGGATCCGGTGGTAGGGCAAACCCAATGGTGGGGCAAACCCAGTGGTGGGGCAAACCCAATGGTGGGGCAAACCCAATGATGACGCAAAATTTCACATTGGTTTAGGCAAATCCACACTGGTCTAGGCAAATCCCACATTGGTTTAGGCGAATCCCACATCGGTAAAAATATCAGCTCATATGATAAGGTATGATGTTATGATGTGTTTCAGTATGTATATGTATGATCTGCAGTTCAGGAGTAAGCGTGTTGACATTCTGATCGTTATATTTGTTTTCTGTACCTCTGTTGCATGATGTGCGTGTCGGAGGACAGCGTTTTGGTATTCTGGTTATTATGTTCACTTTACCTCCGCTCCGACTATGACTCGATTTGTTACTATATCTTACGCTTTGCATACTCGGTACATATTTCGTGCGACCCCCTTTTCTTCGGGCGCGTTTCATGCCCGCAGTACGTACGTACGGGTGACGATCCGCCGCCTAGGACACCCGTTACGCCGGTGGAGTGCTCCCTTTATTTCGGAGCCCACATTTTGGTATATACTCGTCCGTTGTATATGTATTCGATTGTTCAGGGGTACGGCGGGGCCCTGTCCCGTCATCTGATTCTGTTGTTCTGTATTAGAGGTCTGTAGACACAGATGTGGGTTATGTACAGTTTTGTTCGGATGCGACGTGTGAGTTGTGTTTGGGCGGCCCATCCGCCGTGGCAGCCTTGTCGGCTGCGTGTATATATGCTTTGACATGTTATGTATATTATGACAGCCTTACCGGCTTCTGTACAAAGATATGTGTTTGTATGCGTCCGTTTGGAGCTACGTTTGATATTTATAGATGTATAAGTCGTCTGTATGCCGAATCTGGTTAAAGAGTGCGTATGGGTGCCCAGCTCGGGCACTAGTCACGGCCTACGGGGTTGGGTCGTGACAAAAATCTTTGTGGTTTTCTACTCCGCTGTTGGAGATTAAAATATGCGTGATTTTCTACTTCAAATTTAATATTTGGTTTGAAGAAATAAAAACTCACTGTTTTGTTAAATCTGTTTCTATCAAATTGTATTCGGTTTGAAGATATAAAAACTTCACCGTTTATTAATCCGGTAAAGAAAACAAGCGATAACAATCCTAAAGAGATTTAAAATATTATTTTCACGACGGCCGATCGAATGAAAATTCGCACACGAAAAGGTACTGTTTTGTGCGTGAGGGTGTATTTGGTGAATTGCATTGTGAAACGAAATTTGTAGCATATTTACTAAGTAATTTAAAGTTTACAAGTTCTTCATGGAAGAATGATTTTGTTAAATTACTGCTTTGAACACAGAAAGATAACAAGGTGTTGTTGCTAAACTAATAGTGGAGTGTTGTTAACATGTGATACATGTTGGTAGCTTAGTCTTTGAAAGGCTATTGATCTTCCTTTTTAAAAATAAATCTTAACTTGTAACATGTTTTCAGGCAGTTTAGCTGAATCAAAGTGGTTGAGAAGCTTAAAAATAGGCCAAACCCATCGACAGACACCTGTGGTCGTCCACTTCTTTCACTTGAGCACCTAAAGTGCCCCTTGTTCCATTTAGACACTTTAGGTCACACTTCCTATTCCACTTAGACACTTTTTGTACTATCAGTCAAGTATATAGACTGAGTGTAATTCCCTCGCCGATGACATGTCAAAACAGCGAATTATGTGAAGACATGTGGCATATATACACTAAAAATAATTATTAAAGAATAAAATATGAGTAGAAAAATTATTTTAAAACTACTTAGTAAATTAAAAAAAGGTGCCAAAAAAAAAGAAGAAAGAAAAACCTACTTTCACCCCACCCACCTAACCCCTCCATCCTCCACCTTCGTTCCCCCAACCTCACCCTCTTCCTCCATGTTTCCTCCACCTCCGTTCCCCTAACCTCACCCTCTTCCTCCATGTTTTTTTTTTTCTTTCTTTTCTCTCTCGTCTATCTTCTCTACCACTATCGAAATTTCTACTAGATTTTCTCTCTCCTAATTTTCTTATAGATTCATTTCGTTTTCAACAATGATTAATTTATCAAGCAAGCAATTTCAAAGAAAAAAGAGCAAACCCAGATGAAAAATTATGCAAAAGTTCATCACACACCGTCATCTACATTATCCAAGTTGAGAGCATAACTTTATGAATCATGAAGATTTTATGGGTTACAATTAATACTTTCCAGTACTTTACAAAGTTCTTTCATATTTGGGTCCACCAACAAGTTCTGAAAACTTCTTCAATCCAGCCATGATTCTTTCTTCTTCGTCACCTCTTTCTTGTAGCAAAGAATTTGATTCACCTTAGCTAAACACATTAGTCCTATTTTTGGCAACAAACTTCAAATAGTGACAAAATTGAGTCTGAAAAGGCTGAAAAGGAGGCAAAGAGAAAAGAAGAAAAAGAAAAGGAAAAAAAATGGAACTAAAGCTTTCAGAAGTACTACTGTACTAATGAAAAAGAAGAAGGAAAAAGTAATTTAAAAAAAATAAAATAAAACTTGTTGGAAGGAGAGAAGGAGAGAGAAGAAGAAGAAAAGATTTAAAAAAAAAATTTAAAATTTAACTTTCTCACGCGCCTGTTTAGTGTGTAATTCACCCAAGTTGCCATGTCAGCAAAAAATATCTAAATGACACACTCGAACCCTACCTCCGGTGTCTAAATGGAACAAAGGGCACTTTAGGTGCTCAAGTGAAAGAAGTGAACAGCCACAGGTATCTGTCGATGGGTTTGACCTTAAAAATATTTAGCAACACAATGATTGAGGAATGCTTTCGCATCGGTGGATCACACATCTCCAAATAGATGGTATAAACAGATTGTCCCTTTCAATTTAGTCTAATGGAACTGCGAATATTGGGGGAAAATCTATACTGTGAAGTAAAATGTGATGGTTGTATATTAGTTCAATATTAATGTTAGTGATCAAGATCTTGTAGTAAATTATTAATTGATGAAAAGATAGATTCAAGTGCATGTTCGCCAACAAACTGAAAAGCTTACGACGGCATAGACTATAAGAAAGTTGAAGAGCAAAAAAAAAGAGATGGATTTGACTCTTGCTCTCTATTGCCATAGTGATCCTCAAATGAAACTTGAAAGTGGGAAATTGTACATATTTGAGCTATCAAACTGTGCTTGGTTAGCTGATTTATGCCCTTGTGTTATACCATAACTTGTCATATTTCTGTATTAGTTGAGTTTATATGATTTTGGATACTTAAACATCATAAAATTTATCTCATGAGCAAGTTTTTAGCTCAGTGATGTTCCAAGTCCAATTTTAGTAAGAGCTACTTATTCCAAATCAATTGCTTAGTGCTCGTTCTAGACTCTAGAGCCTGCTCTACCCATCTTCTAATCTTTTTTTTTTTTTTTTTTGGTTTCGCATCCGGTGTTCAGTATCCGCATTGGAGCCCGACTAATCCGAATTCACGCCACGTAGAGTCCATTCGGGGGAAGCGCTCATTATGCAAACATTGAAATTGGCCAATTCATATATGAAAATAAACTAGTATAGATAATATATTCGTACAATAGTATGCAATATTAGGGTAGTGTATTTGGGTTTTCAATTTGGTTAGCATTATTGAATAATGGTTTCGAAAAAATGCAATTTAATTTGAACCAAAATAAGTTTGGCTTGACTGGATTTTTGGTTAAACAAAGTCTCCTAATTCTCTAAAATGCATTCGAATATAGCTATTCGATTTGGAGAGTCAATTTGATTAATTTTTATAGTTAATTGAATTAGAAAACTTAATATTTTAAAATTAAAATTGAGATATTCAAGACTATACGATAAGTTCTATAAGTTGCAAATCTTTCTAATGTTAAACACATAATTGATTGCACTTGAATACTAAAGAAACAAATCTTGTAGATGGAGGATGAGAACGTTTGGGAATTAGACTTATTACAAAGCCAGGAAATTAACTTCATCTTTGTCCAGTGTCAAGACCAAATTCATTTTTCTCCATCAAGAGATATAAATTAACAATTCTATATATATAAAAGAAAAAGGAAGGGAGACGAGATTAAGGGAGATGAGTTGCCAACTGCTCCATCAGAGAAGCCTGATTTGGAGAAGGACGGAGAGGGTATGACTGTCACGACCTATTTTCACTAAGTCGTGCGGGCACCTACCTTTCCCACCTCGGTAGGCGAACCCTTATTCCAACAATCAAAAATATATAAATAAAGCGGAAGAAGATAAAATAACGTAAGTCTCACGACAATAATATAAAGAAATATAGAAATAATGAGAATCCAACCCCGATGTCGGTCGGGTCATACAAGAGCATCTAACTAAATACTATAAGTCAATCATAATAATACATAGTAGCCTAAAAGATCATGTCCCGAATGAAACAAGACATAAGGATAAAAAGAGTCATCGACATCGATCGTCCTCATGCTCATCCCGAAGGACTCGAATCGAAATCCTCGAATATTAGCCACGAAGAGTAGAAATCGATCTCGTTTGGTACTCGCATTCATAAAAGAATGCGACAAGTGTAGGTCAAGACAATCAACGGGTCGGTAGGTATCATAGGCCGACTAAGACTAGATAACGTATATAAAGAGAACAAGCAAGAAAAACATATAAATCAACAAGTACAAGTCAATATGAATCCATATCCACAGAACAAGTCATCTTTTATGTTATAGCATCTAAACCCAATTGTGCCAAGTCTTAGTATAATCAATCCGAATCAGTACATCACAGTAGTATCACAACAATCAAGAAAAGAACCAAGATATAATGCAATGCAATAATGTATGTAGGATGAATGCAATGCATATGCGGTTTTGTACCAACATGTCCGGACGGAGCTTAACTCCACGTCTCGGCGATCATGACCCATGGGGGACCCGCGAAGTCCATGTACCACTCGCTCCGAATATAACCTCGGATCACGAGCACACTCTCACGATCCCGGCAAAGACCTCGGGCATCGGACACTCCATCGTTCCCGGCAAGAAACCTCGGGCAACAAACACTATCTCTCTTTTTACCCTCTCCGCAAAGACCCTCGAGGCTACACTCTCTCACATATCATCATTAGTGCCATAACCATGCATATATCAATGTATCATGGAAATGCATATGAGTATGATGAAATGTAATGTTAAAAACCAATTCAATCCGAAACGGTACCGCACATGGAATACAAGTAATATCGAAGAATAAGGCTACACAAAAAGCCACGATGGGATCACCATTCTCATCTCCATATCAATCAAGTAAAGCACCGCAATATCATAGTCATGATATATCATTAGTCGCGATACTCAATGTCTCAAGTGGCAACGAGCACACAAAAAAAAATAGATCAAGATAAGTCAACAACACAACGGGATGTGTATCCCCCAAATCATACAACAAGGTCCAACCTAAGAAAATATCTAACCCAACTTGATACCCGCAGTTTATATGCATTCTCCGACAATATCATCTAAACATACGCTTCGCTAATCAAAGTCTCACCATAAGGTAAACCGTAACCTACCTCAATGCCGAACAGTTGTCACGAACTTTCACGCTAAAGCTTTTTTCCTTCTGAAGTGCTTCCGAACGGACAAGGTCTCTAGCGCTTATTCGTCACACAATATGTGTACGCTGCCCAATAATACTTCAACCTTTATTAAAATATCATAGCTATGATTAGTTTACGAGGGAATTCGATACGTATTTTGGACACTCACAATCCCTTTCTAACATTTAAGCGACGCTTCGTTCGCATTTAAACCAACTAGTGCTACAATCTAATATTGCTAGTCATTATTTCATGTATCAATCCAAACTTGTTTAAACATGATTTAAGGGACTTAGGACAGTCCATACATCATTTAAAACGTCCCATACTCATGGCCAAACACACACAACATTACCATTTTCACTTTAATTTTCCAACTTCAACTACAATGATAACAACACGTTTACAACATTATTTATACGATTATTGGAACTGTTCCAGCATCATATTTATTTTTATAACAACCCACAAACCATTTCAATTTCAACTTGAATCATTAAACTTCACTTTCACTACACGTTCATAGCAACAATCAACATTCAACATTCACTAATTTGCTTTAACCTTAAAACAGTCCTTCGTTTTGGACTGTAAATACTTCAATTTGATTTGTTTCTTTAACACCTCAATTCACATATTCAACATACATTCAATATACCACAATGTCCATGACAACAACAATTCAAATGTGACACAAAAAAATGTCCATAATCTCCCCTAAACAAGCCTTTACACTTGCTACCACACCACTCCAACAACTTCTACGATCTTCATCCATTTATCCTTACTACAACACATTCAACCCACTTCCAATACATGTACAAGAAGATTAAACATGATTTCATTAGAGTCTTCAACACACACGGCTCATTTTTTTTTTTTTTTTAGAAAACAAAATCCAATATCCAACATGCCACATCACAACAATCTTCTACAATCTTTGTTCATTTACCTATGTTGATACATATTCAATTCATCCACAATACAAGCAAAATGAAATCAACCATGACTTCACCAATACTCATGGCTAACTCTCTACTTCAACTACAACAACAATCCAACAACAACATGCATGAACTATACATTCAAATCGTCATGAAACACAAGAACAATAAGCATTCTTACCTTACAATCTGTTCTTCACTTTGGTCAACCTTCAACACTATTGAAGTGATACACTTCTTTGTTTCGTTTCAACAACTACTACATATTCTTGTACACTAAATGAGGAGTTGATTTGAGGAAGAAAACTGATTTTTTTGATCAAAACATGAGGCTCATTCTCGCCGGCCCATGGCCGGGGAGTTTCTCTCTATCTTCTTGGCTTCTCTCAACTTTGTGAAGATGAAGAATGAGTTGTTTAGTGGAGTAAAGCAGATTTTTTAATATATGCATTCCCTCCATACGTTGGACATGTGTACCACACTAGTCTTGGGTCAATAACTTTTGACCATGGCACTAATTTACACGGCTACACATGGAACAAAAATATGGGCAGATTTTTTTGGTTCCCAATCCCACTTATGGTTAGTTTAATCCCAACTTTCCATTTTGCTGCCCAAGGGGGTCTCACACGTTCCCCCAACTAAGCATGGGCAAAAATCTGATTTTGACACATGATTTGTGGGGCCACACGTCCACTAATACATAGCAATAGTCTTATGTTGCCGCATACATCCACTTTGTCCTCCACTATAGTACCAATGAAACCTTAATTTAATGCCTAGCTTAATGTAATGATAAAACATACCATGTGCGTAATCCAACTCTTTTACAAAGCACAAATATTTTATCCTCTTGTGTACGCATGGAATCATGATGTGTACTTAATCCCTTTAATTAAAGAATGCCACATAACAATATATATAAATTTGTCATGCTAGTTGCCGCCACGTTAGGTGACATCCAAAATAATTCATCCACTTAATCCATAATCAAATAATTAACTTCCCACTAAGTTCATCAAATAACCATTTACGCATAATTAATTTCTTAAGCACACTTCACATACTTGTTAATTAAATAACCGAATCACCCGTTATCGCAGTATTATAGAAAGCAAGATTAGACCACGAAAAGGGTGTTTTAGGAATATTAGGCCTAAAAGTGCTAAACGACCAAATGGGTCGTTACAATGACGGTGGCTCGGAAGCTAGTGTCACACCCCGTTTTGACCCGGGCTAAAGTAGAGTATGACATATTGGTGATTCCTGTTTTGTTTAGTTTAAGGAGTCGCCACCTAATTATTTACGGTGAATTAGGGCACCTAAAATTAATTAAAGTAATTATCTAAAGTTGATTTTATTTTAAAGTCTAAAAACCAAAAGATTCGAGTAAGGGTTCAATTAGTCTAAAGGGAAGGTATTAGGCACCCTTTAAGACCCATTAACAATGGTTAACCGACCGGACTTATGATTAGTTAGGCTTAAGTGTAAATATAGTATTTTAAATACTTAGGAAAAATATCTTGAAAGTATTGCTAAAGTTATAGATAGAAGTAGACTGTTATTTAAAGTAAAACTTGTAGAAAAGCAGTGATTGCATGAAAAGAGTTTAGTTATAAATAAGCTGAAAGAAACGGGATTGTTTAATGTTTATATGTATTTAAAAAATGAGTTATGCCTACTGGCAAATTAAATTGTATTTATGAAGTCATTGCAAAATTGATATTAATGTTTCAACAAATATGTATTTCGAGTGTTCTAAGATAATAAGAGTAAATTTTGATTCTTTTAGCTTAAAACATATAGTCATGCTATAAAAAAAATCAATTTCTCAAATAAATGTTATAGATACTATAATTAGTTTAGAACATAAATAAAAGAGAATGTAATTTGTGAAATTAACTACCCATTACTAAACTAAGACTATCCATACTAATTTCCTACAGTTCACCTAAGCTAAGGAAAAATCAAATAAGAAAAGTGTTAGTCAAATAATGCAAATTAAAAGCACAAAGATAAAGGAGCAAAGATGATTAAATGGGCTCAGCCCATTTTCTGGAAACTGCTGCACTCTGTTTGCTATTGGGCTTCGGCCCAGAATCATTTATATATATTGCTGCTGAATGCTGTTCTTGTCTATTGGGTTTTGGCCCAGATTTTATTTCCCTGTTTGGCTGCGGATTGGCTGCTACTATATAGGGGCTGACTCAAAAGGAGTTGTGTTGGGCTTTTGACCCAACGTCAAGTGCGGAAGGAGACGACGAGTCGCTTGGACTCGTATGCGGGACGTCATGCAAAAAAAAGAAAAGGAAGAGAAAGGATTAGCAACGAAAAATTTAATTTCTCAACAAAGTAAATAGATGCCAACAATCAGTTAATTCCAAATTAATGCCTACCAAAATTGAATATCACATATATTCTAACGGATAGGTATAGCTGTGCATCCGAATACTCACAAAGTTCAAAGATTTGTTTCACACAGAGAAAAACTAAGAAAAAATTTGTAAAAGGAAAAGCAACATGACAACGACTGCCCATTCCTAGAGTTCAACTGACACCAAATTTCTAATTGACACCTAGCTGATCAGTTTATATTCAACAAAGCATAACGACATAGAGTTCAACTGGTAACCAGATTTCATCGACAACCACCAGTATTCATATTGAGCCAAATAAGAAGGATAATATATGACAATATGCATTAGCACCTAGACCAGTTCTAAACAACGCATGTAATCTACTCAAATGGAGTTATTCTCTAAATGTACGTTAATATCCATACTAAATAATTTACTCAAAACCACACGCTGATCCATATTTCCACATAAATTGTGTTAATCAAAACGGCAACACAGGTAACAACTTGGCATACTAAGGGACCAACAGATGATTGATATACAGGATTTCGATAATATTCAAATTTTGAACAAACTTATAGGCTTGCTCATAGTCATCTTATTATTAAACAAGAAACTAAGTCAGATCAACCACATCTATATGTTAAACAACTAGGCATATCTAAGTATTGACAGTGATTAAGCTGGATTATTAGTGATTAAACCAAATTAGCTTATACCAATCCAAACATCAATCCAAATAGCATAGTCAGAATACGAAATATGTTGATTAATCTGGGCAAACCTAACGGACCTACAACTAAGCAGATTCATGATAAGTCAAACCTAATAACTAATGAGTCGCGAAATATCCAATAAGAATGTGATTTCGACTAACAGAACTTCAACAACCAAAGATCGACATGTTGTATAATCACTTTATCATATTTAAATCTAAGCCTATTACATTCATCCCAGGGTACATTATTTAGAACAATATGATTGCTACTAGGACTGAGCATAGAACACAGATTTGAGACCAAATTAAATCAACAAACAACTATCACGGGTCGAGACCAATCATTAAATCAACAAACAATTACATCGACAGGGTATCTTGTTTGAACATTTCATCATATCAACCCAAGTGCATTACATTCATGTCGGTATCGTTTTAAACATATACAGTAAAAATATACACATCCGGTGTAAACATATCGGGTGTATATCTAAAAATATACACATCCTGTGTATACCTTGATAGCCGAACGTATATCCTAGGTATATTGATAGCCCACAGTTCTAAGTCCTAGAAATTCAATCTAACATCCAAATTACAAGTAAAATACACTCTAAAAGGTTCTAAGTCCTAAATTCAATCTAACATCCAAATTACAAAGATCCAAACATCAAAGAAATAACATGACGACAAACAATACATAACTAGAAAGATTCCAAACATCAAAAAATTTAACATGACGACAAACTAAAGACTAGAAGTTAATTAAAGTAATTATCTAACGTTGATTTTATTTTAAAGTCTACGAAACCAAAAGATCTGAGTAAGGGTTCAATTAGTCTAAAGGGAAGGTATTAGGCACCCTTTAAGACCCATTAACAATGGTTAACCGAATCGACTTATGATTAGTTAAAGTGTAAATATAGTATTTTAAATACTTAGGAAAAATATCTTGAAAGTATTGCTAAAGTTATAGATAGAAGTAGACGTCGTTATTTAAAGTAAAACTTGTAGAAAAGCGAGATTGCATGAAAAGAGTTTAGTTATAAATAAGTTTTAAAGAAACGGGATTGTTTAATGTTTATATGTATTTAAAAAATGAGTTATGCCTACCGGCAAAATTAAATTGTATTTATGAAGTCATTGCAAAATTGATATTAATGTTTCAACAAATATGTATTTTGTGTTCTAAGATAATAAGAGTAAATTTTGATTCTTTTAGCTTAAAACATATAGTCATGCTATAAAAAAAATCAATTTCTCAAATAAATGTTATAGATACTATAATTAGTTTAGAACATAAATAAAAGAGAATGTAATTTGTGAAATTAACTACCCATTACTAAACTAAGACTATCCATACTAATTTCCTACAATTCCACCTAAGCTAAGGAAAATCAAATAAGAAAAGTGTTAGTCAAATAATGCAAATTAAAAGCACAAAGATAAAGGAGCAAAGATGATTAAATGGGCTCTAATTTTCTGGAAACTGCTGCACTCTGTTTGCTATTGGGCTTCGGCCCAGAATCATTTATATATATTGTCATTTAATGTTCGTTTGTCTATTGGGTTTTTGGCCCGCATTTTATTTCTGTTTGGCTGCGATTGGTCGCTACTATATAGAGGCCGAATCGAAAAGGAGTTGTGTTGGGCTTTTGACCCAACGTCAAGTCGCTTGGACTCGTATGCGGGACGTCATGCAAAAAAAAGAAAAGGAAGAGAAAGGATTAGCAACGAAAAATTTAATTTCTCAACAAAGTAAATAGATGCCAACAATCAGTTAATTCCAAATTAATGCCTACCAAAATTGAATATCACATATATTCTAACGGATAGGTATAGCTGTGCATCCGAATACTCACAAAGTTCAGCATTTGTTTCACACAGAGAAAAACTAAGAAAAAATTTGTAAAAGGAAAAGCAACATGACAACGACTGCCCATTCCTAGAGTTCAACTGACACCAAATTTCTAATTGACACCTAATCCAAAGCATAACGACATAGAGTTCAACCTGGTAACTTTCATCGACAACCACCGGATTCATATTGAGCCAAATAAGAAGGATAATATATGACAATATGCATTAGCACCTAGACCAGTTCTAAACAACGCATGTAATCTACTCAAATGGAGTTATTCTCTAAATGTACGTTAATATCCATACTAAATAATTTACTCAAAACCACACGCCGATCCATATTTCCACATAAATTGTGTTAATCAAAACGGCAACACAGTAACAACTTGGCATACTAAGGGACCAACAGATGATTGATACATGTGATTTCGATAATATTCAAATTTTGAACAAACTTATAGGCTTGCTCATAGTCATCTTATTATTAAACAAGAAACTAAGTCGATCAACCACATCTATATGTTAAACAACTAGGCATATCTAAGTATTGACAAAGTGATTAAGCGATTATTAGTGATTAAACCAAATTAGCTTATACCAATCCAAACATCAATCCAAATAGCATAGTCAGAATACGAAATATGTTGATTAATCTGGGCAAACCTAACGGACCTACAACTAAGCAGATTCATGATAAGTCAAACCTAATAACTAATGAGTCAGCAAATATCCAATAAGAATAGGATTTCGACTAACAGAACTTCAACAACCAGCATCGACATGTTGTATAATCACTTTATCATATTTAAATCTAAGCCTATTACATTCATCCCAGGGTACATTATTTAGAACAATATGAGAGAGAACACGGAGACCAAATTAAATCAACAAACAACATCGCGGGTCGTACGAGATATCAACCCAACCAGATTCATGACGATCTTGTTTGAACAAATAGAGTAAAAAGGGTCAGTGTCGAACTGTTTTAAACATATACACAAAGATATCTAAAAATATACACATCCGGGTGTGTATATCGGGTGTATGTCGAACGTATATCTCCTTCTTACCTTGATAGCCCACTGTATATCCTAGGTATATTCGACTCTAAATAGGTTCTAAGTCCTGGAAATTCAATCTAACATCCAAATTACAGCATACATATTTCAAATTCGAGAGATCCAAACATCAAAGAAATAACATGACGACAAACAAAGCTACATAACTAGAAAATAGCAGAATCAGCTAAAAATTTAACTAAGGCAGAAACTAAAGACTAGAAGTAATAAATGTATCGAGGTTTACCTGTTTTGTGCGCAATGAACTGAAGCGTCGAGGTCTCGGATTTATACTCGAACTCGAATGAAACCGAACCCAATTAAAGTAATTAAAGCTTCAGATTGGAAAGTAAAAAATAGAGTAATATGTGGCTATTTTTCTAACGAGGCTATCTTTCGATGAAGATTTCAAGTCCCAAATCTTATATTTTCAACGAGGTTTTTCGATTTTAAAATAAAATCAAGACTAGAGTAGAAACGAGGCTTAAGACTTGAGGACCGGAAACTTGTGTATCCTCCCAAAACCTGAGAAAAATCCCCCCAAAAAACACTGAATCCTCCCCTTAAACTGTTCAAGACCAGCCTCTTCTTATAGGGTTTCGATTCGGGTTTATGAAAGGAGGAAGGGAGCGTGGGAGACAGAGATGAGTGGAGAGGAGCGGGGGACAGCGGTGAGTGGAGAGGAGCGGCGGAGTGGGGTAGAGAGAGAGAAATGGAGGGGAGCGTGAGAGATGAAAGGAGAGGAGAAGAGAGAAAGAGAAAGGGGCGGGTGAGAGATGAAAGGAGAGGAGAAGAGATTAGGGTAAAAGAATGAGGAGAAATAAGGTGGTTGGGCCGGACCGGTCGGTAAAAAAATGGGGTTGGGCTGGTCCGATTTAAAGAAATGTGGGCCGGTCCAATTAATTAAAGTGTGGGTGATAGTAGTTGAAAAATATTGTGTTTGTATTTTGGGCCATTAATTTGGCTAAAAATTGTGGATTCTTCCTCCGCTATTTAATTATTCTTGGGCTTCTAATTTGATAAATAGTACAATATATGATATGTGAAGACAATTAACAATTAATATGTAAAAAATAAGGATTTAACAAAGTGTTGTCTTGTAATTAATTTGGCGAGTCCGAACCCGAAAATGAAACGATGACTAACCGTTTAAAATTTGCGGTAAAGTAATGCTCACAATGTTGAAAATAAAAGTAACGATATTAATAGTAGTAGTAATAAAATAGTGGAAAATAAAGTATTTAGCTCGTCAAGAATTTAGAAACCCGAGTAAATTAAATAAAGCAGGGACAAAATTGGGTGTCAACAGCTAGAACACCCTGTGACGGCGCCACCAGAGCCTACTTTGGCTGATGTTGTTCGAGGTAACTGTATCCAAAAGAAAGGTTTGCAACTTGATTTTTACCCTCCTATGGTTAAAGTGTCACACCCTAATTTCCGATAGGGCGTGATGGGCACCCGACCCTTACTTAGGGCCGAGCGAACCCGCAGACTTTCGTTATACTCATAATCATACTGGGCCCTTAAATCATAACATACATACGTAATGAAAGTTTTTCAAAAATCAAACATGCTTTTCATCTTTTCAAATCAAGGAAAATCTGTATACATATCAAACTTGTAACACAACGCATAATAATACGTCGGCTTACAGAGCCGACTACAAAACTACCATATCATACACGCGACACTGTCTGCAAAGTCTCTAACATAGCTCCAGATACCATAACAAAAGTACTCTGACTCGGCAACGCTCCGGAAAGAAATGGAGCTCGCCAATCTAGCTGAAACATCTTCTGCTAACATCATCTACTCATCTGTACGTACCTGCGCGGCATGAAACGCAACCCCCGAAGAAAGGGGGTCAGTACGGAATATGTACTGAGCATGTAAAGCATGAAATACATTAAACAGAATCATAACTGGAGTAGGGATTACGGAAACAAGTATAAGATCCAAAAAACCGTAAGACTTGCCTTTGAATCATATATCATGCATGTCAATCTCGTATCATCATATCATCATATATACATACCGTACCCAGCCCTCCAGTGAGGGACTCGGTGAATGAGATCATATAATCATCATGCATAGCCGTCATATAATCGTATATATATACGTACCCGCCCTCCGTGAGGGACTCGGTAAGTAAAATCATCATGCCATCATATCATCATATCATCATGTCATCATATGCATATATATATATATATATATATATATATATATATATATATATATATATATATATATATATATATATATATATACCGTACCCCCCCCTAGTGAGGGGACTCGGTGAATAACGTACCGCCCTTTCGGGACTCGGTGGATAGAATCATCATATGCCATCCTGGCCACCATCCCCATGCCATCATATCATCACATATACATATATACCGTACCCGGCCCTCTAATGAGGGACTCGGTGAACAATGCAATAGTCTGTGCACGAATACATACCCGGCTCGAGACTCGGTGAATAGAAATGATAACAGCTCGCACGAGCAGAGTAGTGAGAAACCATATGCACATAAATCATTATTACAGACTCAATGGAATAATCAAAGCGAACTGTTATTTCAAAACCAAGACAATAGTCAAATCGTGTTTTCTTCCGAATATCACTCGAAACATATCAAACCGAACTTCGAAACCATAGTCACGTATCAAAATCACATACATAAAATCCTTATTTCGTACTCAACAAATAGATAAGTAATCATACTTGGGTCGGAAAGATAGTCATATTGAATTCTTTCAAAAGCCATCGAACTATACAAGAAAGTCGCGGGACCCACGAACTAGCGTCAACCCAATCCGGGCCCGCCTACGAAAGTCATAGTCATTATACGTTATAGAATCATTTACGAGCATATCAAAGCCATCCGGTTCGTCCGTGAAAGTTACGACGTTCGTAGTTACAAAACTCTTTTGAAAACAAAACTTTTTATGCAACATCTGAAAACCAATCATACAAAGACATATAAACCATAGCTTGACCATATAAGGATGCCAACATCAAGAAGCAAATACGCATCGTAAACATGCTCGGACTTTAAGAATAGAATTACCCCCAAGGCTCGTAACGTATCATAGCTTAGCCATATCTAAGACATGCCAAAAGAAGGATAGGTAAGCTTTACATACCTGGAAGACAAATTCTCGACTTTCGACCTACTTCCTGTCTTGCAATTCGCTTAAGAATTATTCGTAGCCTCGTAATCTATATATAGAACCATCCATAATATCGTTAGGATCATTGTCATACGCTCGTCTTAAATACTTAATGAAAGTCCTTTTAAATTTCGTCGAAATTCAAGATTTCCGTTTACGTGCCTAGCCCGAAATTCCAATTCAACAACCAACAACATCAACAACAAAACCAATAGTAATAACAATATTTCCAAAAACAACATATGCCATAAAACAGCCCACACACTGTTTTCTAAATTTCCCAACCAACCAACTTGGAATACAACTAATTTAATAACTTTATTTCCGTAAAGAAGTCGAAATTTATACTAACAACATTCTCAACATCCTACAAGATAAATATATGTATTTCCATCCAAATTTCTCTTCAACCCTCAATCCATAATCCAACAACATCAACACAACAAACTATAACTCTATTCTTGCATTTATTCCTTAATCACACTTAATAAAGAGAGGGATTTGAAGATTCATACCTTGCTTTTATGAAAGTAGCAAAATCATCAGCATTTTCTTGTTCCTATGCTCCTCTAACTCCAAATGAAATTATATTCGTGACTATGCGTTGCCCGGACTTCGATTGGTACTTCGTTACTTGAAATTTCACTCAAAATTCTCATTTTGTGAGGTATATTTGCTCCCTTTTTTGTGCTGAATTTTCTGGAAAATTTTGGAAATTTTTGGCTGAAAAAAATGAGGTTTCTGTCCCTTTTTAAAAAAAATGCCAAAGTCGGTTTCACTGTAGCTACAGTACCGTAGAGGTACTGTAGCAAAGGTTGCCGTAGCGCATCAGCAGAATGCTGTTTCTGCGTCGATTGGGCTCAGTTTGTAACGTCTATAATTCTCTACTCCGATGTCCTATCAATGAACGGTTTGTTGCATTACAAACTAGACTCGACGAACTTCATTTTAGACTTTTAAAACACCTTAAAACTCCACATATACTATGAGATATGCGCCTCCAAAGTTGACTAAAAATTCGCCCAAAGATTTCCCAAATTTTCGTCGAACTTATTTTCTTCACTCTACTCAATCTCGAAATATTCCGAAAATCTCCATACATGATATTTGTCATTTATTATACTAATAATGGCCATGTTCTCGTGTTTCAAAATACTCTTTCCCGATTACGACTTACGAGGTCGTAATTCACCCTTTTTCTTCGTTGTTACGTACTTTCCATGGTTTGCCTTTCAAAAAACCTCATGGGACGTCTCCGACACCCCATTACTACGATGAGGTACATGTCATACTTATGCTCTGAAAACGCGGGGTATAACATAAGGATGGAAAGAAGATTTTCAAATTGAACCCGGTTAAAGTAAATGCGCAATGTGAGAAATGGAGTTCTGCTTTGATAGGGTATGTGGTAGGGGGTAACCCAAGTTTTAAGGAGATGCTCAAATTTGTTTATGGAATTTGGAGGGGAGTGGATACTCTAAAGGTATTCTTTCATGATGAAGGATACTTCATATTCAAATTTGACGACGAAGAGGATAGGGACCTGATACTACATAGTGGGCCTTGTACATTCAACAACAGACCTCTAATTCTGAAACACTGGGAACCAGACTTCCAGATTCAAAAGGAATTATTTAGGGTGATCCCACTCTGGGTTATTTTTCCAAGTCTGCCAATCTAGTACTGGGATGGGGAGAACCTAGAGAGGATAGCCAGTTCCTTAGGCAAGCCTGTTTGCACTGATAAGCTTACTGCTAAGAAAGAAAGGGTGTCCTATGCTAGAGTACTTATTGAAATGGATATTGCTCAACCTCTGCCTGATGTGTTGCTAATAGCGAGACCTGATGGGAGCATTAGAGAACAAGAAATTGACTATGAGTAGGAACCTACTTTTTGCCAAGAATGCAATAAGTTTGGGCACTTGAATGGTGAATGCATGAAGGAGGCAAAGACAAGAGGTACAGGGGCTTAAAGCAAAGAAAAAACAAAAGAAGAGAAGGCCAAAAAAGCGTTCAAACTCGGGGCATCCTAAAAGTGACAAAAGAGGAGAACAAGGGGCTAAAGAACCTAGGGTGATGGCAAGCAAACCAGCTGAGGTTAGCCAAGTTGAGGCTAGTCCTGAATTGGTAACTATTCCGAATAGAGAAGCTGGCTCTTCAATGGTAGGAAGTGCAGGTGCTGGGGGTAGAGGGAAGATGGTAACACACCAAGAGCTCTCTCCTGATATGTTTCTAGCCTTGCCTACTTATAGTCCATTGAAGATTAATGAAGGTAAAAGTAGGAAACCTGGCCGAGGGATGCCACAAGCACCTGCCGAGACAGGGAGAGGAATGCATGACCCTGGACCAAAGAAGAAATGATCATTTGTTCCTGGAACATCAGAGGGCTTAATATGCTCTTCAAACAAAAAGAACTTAAAGCTTTTCTGCTAAAGAATAAAGTGAGCCTGTTGGCTTGTTTAGAGACTAGAGTAAAGATTAATAGTGCAAATTAAATTCAACAGAAGCTGGGTGCTGAGTGGAGTTTTTCTTCTAACTACACGTATGCTCCTAATGGGAGAATATGGGTGGGGTGGAAACCAGCTCTTGTTGTTGTGGCTGTCCTTATAGCTAGTAGTCAAATGATGCACTGTCAGGTGGTGGATAGAGGTTCAAACTTCTCTTGTGTCATCTCCTTTGTGTATGGGCTGAATACTATTGCTGAGAGGAAAAGATTATGGGACAAATTGAGATCCACCCATCAAAACATTGCAGGACCTTGGCTTATAATGGGTGACTTTAATACTTTATTATCAATTGAACATAGGCTTCATGGGGCACTAGTATATATTTCTGAGAATACAGACTTCCAGGACTGCATAGATGATTTGGGGTTGGGCCATATTACAAGGAGAGGCTGTTAGTACTCTTAGTGTAATAAAAGAGATGCCACTGATCGGGTATATAGCCACATTGATTGGGTGTTAGGGAATCCATATTGGTTTCAGACCCATGGAACCATTGAAGCTGATTTTATGAACCCTGAATGCCGAATCACTCCCCTATAATTTTGAATACACAAACAACTTTCCATAGAATCCAGCAGCCTTATAGACTGTTGACAGTTCTGTTGGAACAGGAGGATTACAAGTAGATTGATACAAATACATGGGAACAAAATATCACAGGATGCTACATGTTGCTATCTGGAGGAAGCAGAAATTGCTTGAGCAAAATACAAGGCATATATCCAGGCAATTTTCTAGTCTGGAAGGCAAATTATCCCATTTAAAAGCTCAGCTGAAGGATGTTCATGATAACCTAAACCTGGATCTGTTTAATGAATACTTAATTACTACTGAGAAGGACATCATATACCGTATAATGTGTTGGACGCTATAAATGAAAGTGGTGTTAAGACAAAGATCCAAGGTTGTTTGGATAGCAACTGGTGACTCAAATACAAAGTTTTTTCATGTGCATTTAAAGGCCAGGCAATCCAGGAACAGAGTGTCTAGCATATACAATGATCAAGGCCAGAAGTTGACTGACCCTGTTCAGATACAACATGAATTTGTTAATTTTTTCAAAGACCTGCTGGGGGATTCTAATTCAGAAATGCCATGTCTTGATGTGACTATAGCCAGAGATGGTTCGTGCCTTAGTCTAGAGAAACAACAAGAACTATTGGGCCTTGTTACAAAAGAGGAAGTAGTACAAGCTTTAAAGAGCATGCCAAATGATAAGGCACCGGGCATAGATGGATACCCTGTGGAGTTCTTTAAAGAATTTTGGCCTATCCTTGGGGAAGATGTGATTGCATGGAAAATTGTTGAAGGAGATTAACAATACTACTGTTACTCTGATATTTAGGGGTGTTCAAATGAGACCGAGAAACCGATCCGAACTGGTAAACCGAGTCAAACCGACTTAATAAACCGAAAATCGGCTCGGTTTGGTTTGATTTAGTTTTGAATTTTCAAAAACCGATAACATTTGATTTGGTTTGGTGTTAAACAAAAAAAGAACCGAGTCAAACCAAACCAAACCAAACCGATAAACATATACGTATCTAAAATATGTATATGTTTAGAAATCCAATTGTAATTCAAATAATTAGAAAGTAAAGTTTGGCCAATTTGTGTGAACTGCAAGAACTCCACTAGGAATCAAATGGTCTATGGATTTCAAAATTCATTCTTGTTCTGTCGCATTAAAGAACAAGTTATTAAATCTTGATCTTGTTACAAAATCCGCTCAGTTTCTAACTGAGCACTCCTGGTAGTGAATGACTACTTCTTTTGTGTCGAATTAGCTTCACTTGCTGTGTCCTTGTGTACCTTACTTGTATCAATTTCATTGCATTATAAAATACGTCGTTAAAACCCACAAAAATCGCAAAAACCGAACCAAACTGATAAAACCGGCGAAACCGAAACCGATAGAATTTATAGCATAATGGTTTGGTTTGGTTTCAATATTAAAAAAATTGAATTAATTGGTTTGGTTTGGTTTTAACAAAAAACCGAGTCAAACTGGACCATAAATGTCACGACCCAAATCATGGATCATGCGGGCACCCACACTAACCTTCCCTGGTGGGCGAACCCTTCAGATAACTACCTTAATTTGATACAACATGCGGAATAAATACTATTATTATAAGAAATTCCCAAAATCTGGTCTAGACTCATACAAGAGCTTCTAAGAAGTTTACAATTTGAATAGATAATGTACTCAACCGGATACGACTTCGTTTAAGGATAGAGAACAACAGAAATCTAAGGAGAGACTCGGGTTGCAATATCTCAAATAGCTCACCCAAACGCCTTTGACGAATGCCTCGAAACGGTCGTGAGACTCCGAACATCGCCTCGAAAATAACTCTACACTCCGTAAGAGTGTAGCAAGAGTAGTATGAGCACAACACTAGGCTCGTAGGTATCATAGGCCGACAATGGTTAGTTCACGCATATAAACAAGAAGCAACTAACAAGTAAGCAGATAAGTAATCAAACACAAATACACATCTAGCACATGAGAAAGTCTTGCATTAACGATAGTCGCGGATCTCAATATCTCGCATTATAAGCCTAGGGAGAATTCTATAAACCTCGATTCCATCCACCTTTAAAATAAATACTCACAAACAACAACTCGAATTCACAAATCAAGAATCAATCGAGAAATGTGCCATGCAATGACATGAATGACCATTCAAACGGAGTGCTATGCAATGCAATGTCGTGCTATGTAAATGTTATGCAATGCAGAGTCACCTCTCACACTCCACTCCCGTACACACATGCTATGGCAATGCCTCATAGTCATGACCCATGGGGGACCCGCGAAGTCCATGTACCACTCGCTCCGAATATAACCTCGGATCACGAGCACACTCTCACGATCCCGGCAAAGACCTCGGGCATCGGACACTCCATCGTTCCCGCAAGAAACCTCGGCAACAAACACTCACAATCTCCCAAAACCTCGAGTCTCTCTCGTCACTCTCAATCTCCCATAAACCTCGAGTCTCTCTCGTCACTCTCAATCTCCCATAAAACTCTCTCTCAATCACTCTCCTCACCAATATAACAACATAAGAGTAATATGAAAGCATGTCATGCATGATATCGTCTCAACTATATCACCAATATGCAATAAACAAGTACAAGTCATATTATTGCCCACGGCTCAATCATCAATATTACCCTTCCCTTTCATAAGGTGAGGGAGCTAGTATGTGATAAAGATACAACTAGGTGATAATTACATCACATAGCACATAGAATATGGGATACATGCCTCGCATGGAATCAACCTCAATAATCACCGCAATCATAGGTTCCATAGATTCATACTAGGAATTGCAATTCAATATTCAATTCTCGCAATAACCTTCCTCTTCCATATGACCAAAGGGATAACAAGAGAGAGAGAATTATATCAAATACATGAAATCACAATACAATGATGACACATAACAATATCGTAATAATGGCACATAACAATATCGTAATAATGGCGACAAGCCCACATAACAAAGATCACAATAATGGCGACAAGCCCACATAACAAATGGTAATACCAACCTAGATGGAATTTACCTCCACACCATGCCCGAAGGCCTATCATGCTTTCCCCGTCAATCACTACTATTTACATACGTTTCGCTAACCGAGTCTAGACATAAAGTAAACCGTAACCTACCTCAATGCCGAACAAAAAGTCACGAACTTTCACGCCAAAGCTTTTTCCTTCGAAGTGCTTCCGAACGGACAGGTCTATAGCGCTTATTCGTCACACAATATGTGTACGCTACCCAATAATACTTCAACCTATATTAAGACGCCAACAACTATGGTTAAGCTACAGGGAGATTCAAACGTATTCTAACGTTAGTAACTCCTTTCTAGATGTTTAGGCGATGTTTTCTCTTGTATCTAAACCAACCACATACTACCAATACAACATCAATAATTATGTGTTCAATACCAATCCGGACAGCCCACACAATATTCTAAACAGCCCACATTCATAACATGCAATAACGATTCACATACGGCTTCGACATTCTCAAGTTACTTTTATTAGTTTGTAGCCTTAACGTTTTCATGTAACAACTTATAACAGCCCATCCAACATACAATATGATGTATACTCTTAACTTATAATTATTCTTTCCAACTTAATGAAAACACAAGTCCAAAACAGTCCACTACCACAACATGTCCAAAACAGCCTCTAACCGACAACATAACGATGTTCGGAATTCTTGCAAACGTTTACGAACATACTAAGCCAACCACATGCGATTTTTATACATCATTTCATGTCTTCTTTTCATATAATTTCAGTAAGTTATGACCAGCTATCCACACGACAAGTACAACATCAATTCATACGCAACTACGCTATATCGTCATTTCTATAATCCTTACAACAATTCTCAAACGACTTTAGTTTCAACTCCAACCATTAAACACCTTCATTTCCATCATAAAATTCATGATAATAACAATCAAAATATCAAGTAAAAACAGTTCACTAACTTCTTCACAAAACAGTCCACACACGGCTACACCATGCTTCAACATCGCTCACATAAAATCATAGATTCAACCATTTTCATACTAACATAACTTCACCTTTAACCTTCCAATTCTTTTCATTCTTTTTACCATGAGATCTATGATAGTAACAACCATATTTATTAAAGAAAATCAGTCCATTAATTCCACCAAAACAGTCCCTACGGCCAACTAACATTCCAACACCAACTTTCATGATTTTATGCATGCGATTCATGTTCGTCAAGTTACAACCATACTTCAACATCAACACATATAACCCCATAACTACCATCATGTTCCAACATCAACACACCTTATTTCATGCATACAACTTATATTCACACATCTACATCACCCTTAATACATGACAAGAAAGTTAGATCTTACCTTGACAACTTGACTTCTCTACTTGGCTAGAGTTGGTGACTTGAGATGGAAATGGTTCTTGTTGCTCCAAAGACTATCTTCACGTTTTAGGGACCTTCTAAAGGGTTGAAACACCTTGGAAAATAATTTTTGGATCAAGACTCAAAGGGCTCAAAAATCAGCCCCTTGGCCGAATGCTCTCTCTCTCTCTCTCTTAAGTTTTCTTTCTTTGTGTTGTGTAGTTGAAATGAATTGTGATGGCTGATTTCTTGGTCATTATTTGGTTCAACTTTGATGCCTACAAGTTGGTCACATGCTCCACTTATGGCATGATTCATTCCATTAACTTTACACTTTAAATTTTCTAATTTGTTTTCTACAACTTTTGGCCAACCTCACCTTCTTGTTTCTCCTTTCTTCTTTCTTTTCAATTGTTTACAAGACAATTGTATGTGTGGTGAATGATTCATACACCACCCTTTGTCCATTGTAATTATGCCAAGATGAATGAGCAATATTTAATGTGAAATGATCCCTCCACCATGTTATGTCCTCCTAAAACAATGTATACTTTCATAAAGTAGTAGATGCTTAAATATTCAAATGCATACCTCACATGGATGCCTTATTTTCAGTCACTTGGCTGAATTCCATACTCCTTTCTTTCAATTTGGTTGTCCACAATATAATGTAAGTGTAGTGGATGAATCACATTTAAATGTATATTTGTATGTCTCCCATAGTAGTCTTATTTAAGATGACTTTGAGTCATCTTTTGGACATGGCATGTTAATGCTCATATTGGCTCATTGTTGCCACTAATTTTAACTTAACACCACAATTAAGTAGTTCCTAATTTCCATTAATGCTTCTATACCAAACAAAATTTGTAGATAAATTGTGACTTCAAACGAAATCGGAAGTTAAAGTCTCTACTTTGTATCTTGAGATAGTCTTAATACTCAGCCCGACTTGAATCATCCATATCTCCTTACCCCGATATCATTTTGACGAGCTGTTTGTTGCGTTGCAAACTAGACTCTATGAACTTAATTTTAGGCTTTTGAAACACCTTAAAACTCCTCATATACTAGGAGATATGCCTCCTACAATATAGGCTAAAATCGGGTCCGAGATTTTACCGAAATTGTTCCGATTCATTTCGTTTAACTTCTAATCCTCTTCCAACCTCATGTAACCTCTTATACATACATATACACAGTCATTTACATCCATAACAATTCATATACATGTCTCGAAGGGTCCGTAGAATCACAATAACCATAAGTAGAACTCACAAAGCTTCGACGAAACTCCAATCGAAAAAGTATATTCCTATCTTTTGTCCATCTTCTATATCATTACTAATAATCTCAAATACTTTAAAAGGTCACTCACATTACCTCATATACATACTCATAACGCGATTTCAAATCCTTTAGGTTACCAGGTCACCTCGAGATACTTAAGACAACCATATTTATAACGATATTCTTACTAACTCGATTAACTTTCCTTGAACCTTCTTAACTCATTCTTTCTTGTTTTAATACAAGTAGCAAGGATTATTATGGAGTGTGACATTCTCCTCCTTTAGAACATTCGTCCTCGCATGTCAAATGAGGACTAAAACTCGTCAATTAAATAACCGAATCACCCGTTATCGCGTACTATAGACAAGAAGATTTGACCACGAAAAGGGTGTTTTAGGAATATTATGCCTAAAAGTGCTAAACGACCAAACGGGTCGTTACATCGATACCAATTAAACAATCGCTCGTCCTCGAGCGACACGAGAGAATGAACGCCGACGGTAACTAAAGAATCTTTAATAGGACAATGCGGGAAACCTCTACGGAATGCATCATAAACATTTCTCTCTCGCCTTACTAGCCGGAACTCCCTCTAACTTAGATAAAAGACCTAATTTTCATATTTCCAAATTCAAATTTTCTCCCATCCTCGGTTTTCGAATATAAGCACTGCTTTTGTCAAAATGTTTTAATCCTATATAACCAAACCTATGAATGTTATCAATAGGCCCCACAATTTTCCTTAGAACCACACCAACCTTAGAATAAGACGCAAACCTTGCCCACTCGAACCGGTAAAGTATTCGATTTCACTAACCCTTCTTTCACCATTCTTAAATTTTCTTCGTACCACGACTTCTTAGGAATACATGAAGACCAACCCGAAACCACAACATACTCTTGCCAGAAAGACTCCTTGCTTTAGCGGAGCAACCTTAAGCGATCCCAACAACCGATCCACTCATAACGACCTTGCTAATTCTAAGTCTTACTTACACCTCCAAATCACAATGCAGAAGCATACCACCGAATACCCGCAGCCAAGTTCGTAGGACACCATCCGATCACCCTATAACCTCTTGCGACCATAGTACCTTAAATCACTACCAAGTACTAACGTAACCCATTAATTTAATCATACTTTAACTCAACGGAATCCACAAACCCACTTTTCATGGATAAACCCCAATTTCTACTTTAGAAATTCCGGATTAAAGTTTAAACTAAGGAATTGAATCAAGGGGAAATACTTATATTATGGTTTAGACCTTACTCCATTGAAGGAACTTGGAGAACGCCTTTGAATTCTCCTAAGTCCAAGCTTTCAATATTATGAGGAACCCAAAAGCAACATTAATAACAAAAATGCCCAGCTGTTCTGCCTCGTTTCTCATGCCAACTGATCCCAAAACTCGCTTTTGATGCTTCCAACGGATTCCTTGTGAAATTTCACTCAAGTTAGGCTTTTGAATCACTCAGTTTGACCTTATAATGAATGAGATATGGTGGTTTAAAGTTTTTGGAAAGACTGCAGATTTTTTATACGAATTTCAGTAGCAATTTCGCAACTTTAAGCAAAATTACACCAGAAAAACCAGCAGTGAATTCCTTTAGTAAAATTGTCATATCTCCCTCATACGATGGCGAAACGCGAGGAGACTTGTTGCTACGGCTCCGAAATTACGATACGGATCTAACGGTTCAATCAAAACACGTTTCCCCAAAATAAATAATTTATCCAAATAATTTAAATTCCAAAATTTTCATAGTGAAACCTTCGCCAAAGTGAATCAAATGATATCTATTGACTTCAAATTTTGCAAGACATCAAAATAAATACTACGGCGCTTCTAGAATGGACGATACATCAAAAAGAGGATCGATTTTCAAAACGACCAATTCTTTGCTCAAACTTGTTTATATTCTCATATTCTTTCGTCGAAATACCCTTGCCAAAAATCCTTAATGGAAATAATTCCCCTTTTACCTTAGTTCGTAAATTCACTAACGTGATCAACGATATCTAAAAGTCCTTCACCATTAGTACTAGTCATACTATCATCATTTTGTTACCGTAAATAATTCCATTGACCCATGCCTTATTCAATAGTCCTCAAAAGGGTGCTCACGTATGAATAACCAACCCCTTACTTAACTATACCGAACCATACACATCTAACTAACCGTGTATTTTTTTTTTTTTTTTTTTTTTTTCGCTATCCTTTGGTCAACCCTAAGTCATTGTATTCAAAATCAAAGAAATCCTCAAGATTTAACCTTTGCACAACTTTCCGATAATTCTCATTCGAAAACTTAGATGCAAAGACTCCGATAATCCTTCAACTATACCTCCATCCTTGTCCAACGCAAGAGTTGTTTCTAATTGTCGATCACTGGCTCCCATTAGCCTATGACGAGTTCAACGGACCATCGCATATACAACTTTAACACCTCCCTAATACCACCCATTATGAAAATGCCCACGAATCAACACTCTTGGTTTCAACAATTCCCTCTATCATCACTAACCTCAAAGATGCCAAGCGAACCCACGAACACACTTTACAAGTGAATGAACACCATCGTCTATTCCACTAGACTTCACTCATCACAAGTAACACCGCAACTCGATTTCTATCGTAAAACCATTCCCGAAAGAATTCTCAACCACTAATTCTATTCGCTATCACAATACTAATCAAATTTAAGCCAACTCCACATTTCATAGCCTATACAATATGTGCACACGCACACTTTGCAACTTATCTCATAAACGCGTCAGATACCAATCATTCCGTTCCTATAGTGGAGATTGATCTATCTGAGCATTTTTTTTTTTTACGCCTTTGTCACATCCTCACAATAACACTCTTACCAAAATACCATAAGAACTCTTACTTTGCTATACGCTTCCTAAAACCGATCATATCATCGAACAAATCGCTCTTATTAAGCCATAAATGCACTCTTGCCCCTTTCGAGAAAACCCAATACTATAAATATGGAGATCCTATGACCCTACGAATCACCTTTCCCATCTCTTCAACCAACCTCACAATAACGAGCCTAACCACGACTCACACACAACAAACCTTAGGTCATATCTAGAAACCGAACTTAGTCACACATCTAAATTAGGACAACACAACTCGTACCGTACCACATGTCGGAAACAACCGTTCGCGCAAGAATTTAAGGATGAGTTCCCATCATCGGGAGAAAGTAAAACAGAGAAGTTCAGATACCAATTGGGATCAACTAGATACCAATTTGAATGAAGTAGCACGAAATAATGAAAGAATCTGAAGTTTCCTAGATGTCCCATAGCCTCCCAATTATAAGTGTGGCGCGCAACACACCCATAAGTAGGACTCTACTAGACATTGCTCTTGTACTTATAGACCGGGTAACCTAAGCTCTGATACCAACTTGTCACGACCCAAATCATGGATCATGCGGCACCCACACTAACCTTCCCCGGTGGGCGAACCCTTCGTATAACTACCTTAATTTGATACAACATGCGGAATAAATACTATTATTATAAGAAATTCCCAAAATCTGGTCTAGACTCATACAAGAGCTTCTAAGAAGTTTACAATTTGAATAGATAACGTACTCAAACCGGATACGACTTCTGGCCGGATAGAGAACAACAAATCTAAGGAGAGACTCGGGTTGCAATATCTCAAATAGCTCACCCAAACGCCTTTGACGAATGCCTCGAAACGGTCGTGAGACTCCGAACATCGCTCGAAAATAACTCTACACTCCGCAGGAGTGTAGCAAGAGTAGTATGAGCACAACACTAGGCTCGTAGGTATCATAGGCCGACAATGGTTAGTTCACGCATATAAACAAGAAGCAACTAACAAGTAAGCGTAGATAAGTAATCAAACACACACACACATCTAGCACATGAGAAAGTCTTGCATTAACGATAGTCGCAGGATCTCAATATCTCGCATTATAAGCCTAGGGAGAATTCTATAAACCTCGATTCCATCCAACCTTTAAAATAAATACTCACAAACAACAACTCGGTAATTCACAAATCAAGAATCAATCGGAGAATGTGCCATGCAATGACATGAATGACCATTCAAATGGAGTGCTATGCAATGCAATGTCGTGCTATGTAAATGTTATGCAATGCGATGAGTCACCTCTCACACTCCACTCCCGTACACACATGCTATGGCAATGCCTCATAGTCATGACCCATGGGGGACCCGCGAAGTCCATGTACCACTCGCTCCGAATATAACCTCGGATCACGAGCACACTCTCACGATCCCGCAAAGACCTCGGCATCGGACACTCCATCGTTCCCGCAAAAACCTCGGCAACAAACACTCACAATCTCCGGCGAAACCTCGGAGTCTCTCCGTCACTCTCAATCTCCCGAAACCCCGGAGTCTCTCCGTCACTCTCAATCTCCCAAGCAGAAACCCTCGAGTCTCTCAATCACTCTCCTCACCAATATAACAACATAAGAGTAATATGAAAGCATGTCATGCATGATATCGTCTCAACTATATCACCAATATGCAATAAACAAGTACAAGTCATATTATTGCCCACGGCTCAATCATCAATATTACCCTTCCCTTTCATAAGGTGAGGGAGCTAGTATGTGATAAAGATACAACTAGGTGATAATTACATCACATAGCACATAGAATATGGGATACATGCCTCGCATGGAATCAACCTCAATAATCACCGCAATCATAAGTTCCATAGATTCATACTAGGAATTGCAATTCAATATTCAATTCTCAATAACCTTCCTCTTCCATATGACCGGTGGGATAACAAGAGAGAGAGAATTATATCAAATACATGAAATCACAATACAATGACACTCACATAACAATATCGTAATAATGGCGACGAGCCCACATAACACGTATCACAATAATGGCGACAAGCCCACATAACAAAATCGGTAATACCAACCTAGATGGAATTTACCTCCACACCATGCCCGAAGGCCTATCATGCTTTCCCCGTCAATCACTACTATTTACATACGTTTCGCTAACCGAGTCTAGACATAAAGTAAACCGTAACCTACCTCAATGCAAACCGTGGTGTCACGAACTTTCACGCCAAAGCTTTTTCCTTCCGAAGTGCTTCCGAACGGACGGGGTCTATAGCGCTTATTCGTCACACAATATGTGTACGCTACCCAATAATACTTCAACCTATATTAAGACGCCAACAACTATGGTTAAGCTACAGGAGATTCAAACGTATTCTAACGTTAGTAACTCCTTTCTAGATGTTTAGGCGATGTTTTCTCTTGTATCTAAACCAACCACATACTACCAATACAACATCAATAATTATGTGTTCAATACCAATCCGGACAGCCCACACAATATTCTAAACAACCCACATTCATAACATGCAATAACGATTCACATACGGCTTCGACATTCTCAAGTTACTTTTATTAGTTTGTAGCCTTAACGTTTTCATGTAACAACTTATAACAGCCCATCCAACATACAATATGATGTATACTCTTAACTTATAATGATTCTTTCCAACTTAATGAAAACACAAGTCCAAAACAGTCCACTACCACAACATGTCCAAAATGCCTCTCTAGCGACAACATAACGATGTTCGGAATTCTTGCAAACGTTTACGAACATACTAAGCCAACCACATGCGATTTTTATACATCATTTCATGTCTTCTTTTCATAAATTTCAGTAAGTTATGACCAGCTATCCACACGACAAGTACAACATCAATTCATACGCAACTACGCTATATCGTCATTTCTATAATCCTTACAACAATTCTCAAACGACTTTAGTTTCAACTCCAACCATTAAACACCTTCATTTCCATCATAAAATTCATGATAATAACAATCAAAATATCAAGTAAAAACAGTTCACTAACTTCTTCACAAAACAGTCCACACACGGCTACACCATGCTTCAACATCGCTCACATAAAATCATAGATTCAACCATTTTCATACTAACATAACTTCACCTTTAACCTTCCAATTCTTTTCATTCTTTTTACCATGAGATCTATGATAGTAACAACCATATTTATTAAAGAAAATCAGTCCATTAATTCCACCAAAACAAATTCCTACGGCCAACTAACATTCCAACACCAACTTTCATGATTTTATGCATGCGATTCATGTTCGTCAAGTTACAACCATACTTCAACATCAACACATATAACCCCATAACTACCATCATGTTCCAACATCAACACACCTTATTTCATGCATACAACTTATATTCACACATCTACATCACCCTTAATACATGACAAGAAAGTTAGATCTTACCTTGATAACTTGACTCTCTACTTGCTAGAGTTGGTGACTTGAGATGGAAATGGTTCTTGTTGCTCCAAAGACTATCTTCACGTTTTAGGGACCTTCTAAAGGGTTGAAACACCTTGGAAAATAATTTTTGGATCAAGACTCAAAGGGCTCAAAAATCAGCCCCTTGGCCGAATGCTCTCTCTCTCTAGGCTCAAAAATCAGCCCCTAAACAAGCTAGTTGGGTAGTCAAAAAAATTATAGATGCTAGACAGTGGTGGGATCCTAATGTCAACTGGCAGGCTAAGATCAAAAGTTTTGTGGTGGATGAGAGCTTCAGTATCAGAAAGGCTTATACTTCCTTGCTACCACAGTACCCAAAGGTTCAATGGAAAAAGCTTCTTTTAGCTAAGAGACTGATTCAAAGACACCATTTTGTGCTATGGCTTGCTTTGCACAATAGGCTGTCTACAGTTGATCCACTACGGAAATGGAATGTCCAAGTTTCGCCAGATTATGTGCTATGTATGTCCATTGCAGAGGAAACGCATGAGCATATTTTCTTTGAATGTCCATATTCAAGATGCATCTGGAAGAATTGCTAGCCTGGATGGGTGTTACAAGACAAATAGGGCCCTGGAGTGAGGAGGTCAGACGGTTGTCCTCACATAGTAGGACCAGCAGTGCAAAACCAATAATCTTGGGGTTCTTATTTGTTGTAAGTGTGTATGCCATATGGAATGATAGGCGATTTCAGAAGATGGTGAAAGGGCCCCATGAAAGAGTGAAAGAGATCATCCTGCAGCTTCATATTGCAGGACAAAGATAGAGCAAATGGAATACCATACTGCAGAAACTCGATTGCTACCCCAGATAGAGGAGGACAGTGTGTGCTAGGGAAGAAATTGGGTTCCTGGACCCTTGACAACAGACATAGGAATACATAGTATAGCAACAACTGTCCTTAAGAGTTATTTTGTTGGTTTATCTTTTTGAGATCTAGCTCTAGAGTCAAAATGAGCTAGTTGTACATAACTGTTACTTGGTTGAATGAAAAGTTTTCTCCTTTGACAACAAAAAAAAAAAAAAAAAAAAAAAAAAAAAAGAAGGAAGGCAATGACTAGCTAGACAAAGGACGATTGGATTCACATTGACCTTTAAACAAATTTAAATAAAATCTGGATAGGAATTAAAACAGGCAAGTCTCAAAGATGGGGATGAGGTACTTTGGTAGTTTAATTAACTCGTTAACTACAAGGAGAAGAGATTAACTTCAATCAAAATTTCACTTTACCCCACCACCATCTCATATGGATTAACATACCAGTTGTATATACGAACAAAAGAGAAATGCAGTAATAAGCCAAAAAAAAAAGCCAAACCAAGATTGGCTAATATTAAATTCAAAGGAGCTCAACTGCGTGATGCCTACTTGGCGCACTCGGATTGGCTGAACTGGACTCTGAAATTTCTGTAAATAATGCTAGGCTATCGTTTGGCCATAGATTCGCAAAAAAAATTTGAAAAATCTTATTTGGCTGAAATTTTTCAAATTTTGAAAATGTGTTCGATCATAGTTTTTCAAAACATAAGCAACATGAAACATTACTTGTACCTACAAACATGAAACATGACTTCTAAAAACGATCAAGAGTACTCAACCATACCAAACAAACATACTTGTTAATTCCAAATTATGCAGAACCTTCACTGATGGTGTTCATTATTATTATTATCACAAATCATATCCTATATACATATAAGTATCACAAATCATATTCAATATACATATAATAACGGCTAATAACACAATTATTAGCTACTACATTCATTAAATTAAAATCATTTACAAAGATCCATCACCGTAAGAAAAAAAAAAACAACGATAGTAACTAAATGGGATCTTTTTTTATAAAGTACAAAAGTTTAGGATAAATTTTAAAAAGTCAATAGTTATATCTTGGGCCAAAAACAGATTTGGAGCATATTTTGGGATTTGAAGATTTAGTCTTAAAATCTCCCAAAATTCTATTGCGAACTGATATTTTAAAAAACATTCTGAAAAACTGCTCCCAAAATCTAGGTCATACGGGAGCCGAGTGTTGGCCAAATTTTCCAGCTTTGCAAACATGGCTGAAATGCATTTAAAAAGTAACCAGATTTGTTAATCAGATGGTCAAAAGGATTTCAGTTGTAGCCAAAACTCTTTCAATTAAGGCCAAAACTTATACAATTAAATTAAATCCGAATACAAATTAAAATTCAGCCAATTTGGGATAAAATTGAGATAAATTAATTCTTCAATTAATTAATTGAGCTTCTTGATTTTAACAAAGTAAAATAATTATTTACAAACGCGGATCAATTAAATCGTGAACAATAGTTAACTTACTGAAAGTAGCAAATCTTGCAAAATTGAATATAAGTAGACTATAATTAAATATACATAGTTATCTCAACATGTTCACCAACTGTATAAAGTGCTTATCACAACACAAGTTATGAACAAAAAATAGCGTCGGATTTTTTAAACACCAAATCAAACCAATTGCGTCTGGTTTTTAAATTTATACACCAAACCAAATCAATAAAATTCGGGTTTTCCAACCTCGGGTTATTCGGTTTTCTCGGGTTTTTCGGATTTTTTTCCGGAATAGTCTTGATACAAAACATATAACTTTTACTTCAAATATTTCTTTAGTCCTAGTAAGATACAACTACATAATTAAGGTGTTTCTTAAGAAAATAACACAAAATGTCATTGTATTAAAATATTCAACAAAAGATAATAAAATCAATTAAAATAAATATTGCTAATTAATAAGCCATAAAGAAAATGATCATAATCTAAAATAACTAAGTCATGCTAAAATAAGTACGGCTAATAAGTATTAATTACATGACAAAGAAAAAAACTTAAGTTATGTATTTTTACTCTCTAAACCAATTATGCAAAACTAAAGAATAGATATCCAACATCATTATCTTTCCTAGTGGTAAATTGAATTTCTTTTGTTAGCATAAGTGTTGAGTTGGTTTTGATTTGGACTTTATTTGAATTACTAACATCCATAGGATATAAAACTTATTGACATTCAAAATTTAAGTTTAAGCTTGAATAATATGATAATAGATTAAAAAAAAAAAAAAAAAAATTATAAATTACATTACAAATAAATATTTTTATGTATAAAATATTTTAAAAATTGAAATACATGTAATGTCGGGTTGGTTTGGTTCGGTTTGACTATTGTTAGCTAAAACCAAACCAAACCAAACCAATTATGGTCGGTTTTTTTTTTCAACACCAAACCAAGTCAAACCAAACCACTAGTCGGGTTTTTTTCTTGGTTTGACTCGGTTTATCGGTTTGGTACGGTTTGTCGGTTTACTTTATACACCTCTACTTTTTCCACTATCAATATCTTTCACGCTAATGAGTGTGAAAGACGATTGGATAAACAACGTCTGCTCGAAATTAACAGAGAAAAAAGGCTGCATGTTTATCCGCTTTAAAGGCGGATCCTTGATCCAGAGGTGCAAATCTTGAAGGCCTTATGACAATCTCAATAGACTTATCACAAAAGAACGCACAATTCGTGCTTAATCTTGTTGAAAAGTTGATTAACTAGACGAAAGACCAAACTTCATGGAGTGATACTCATGGTGTTTGAGGAATTATAGCGGCGCTATTGATAATCTTGAAACATTGTCAGGCTTATTGAAGTCTAAAGAGTATCGCGATTTGAGAGATCATGCTTCCTATGCTTTAAATGATTCTTTTAAGTGTGATGACGGTTTTGTAGGACCAATTGTAGAACCGCAGCCAATGGCTTCTTTCCCTGCAGGCAATGAGACTAAGTCTTATTCTTTTTTTTCTGGGCATTGATTTCTTCCTGTATAGCATCTCTCCAACTCAAAGATGCTATTGACCATGTTGAAATATTTATTGATATTATTTTGGTTATAGTTGACAAACTATTGAAAGGGTGATACATAGAAATTACAGATTTGTGCAACGCATGTAATCGATTTGAAATATGAAAATTATTTTATGTTTTCCTTTTCGAATTTAGTTCAAGCACTTACATTTATTTTAATAACGGTCATTAGACACTATGTCTAGTATTTTAAATTCGCTGAGGGAAAAGACTACTAATCTTCTTTCAGGCGAATGATCCGTCTTTTCAAAAAAAAAAAGTGGAGTTGGGCTCAGTATAAATGGGTTGGTTTCTATACAAGAATGGCCACATTTCATGATAATTAGTACTATAAAAATTAGGAGAAATCGATTTCTACCTCTTACAATTTGATATAAAAAAATTTTTTCTCGCATTTTTTTATGTTTTTCTCGATTTCTTACATATAAAAAATGAAGAACTCTTCCAAAAGGGACATAAAATTAAAAAAAATAAAAATTGGAAAGGTGCCAAATAGTCATTTCTCCCAAAAATTAGTTGGAATGCCAATGTCACTTTTTCGGTGGATGAAAATCCATTTCGAGCATACATTACTAGTTTGTAAGAGACCCTTCAAAAGTTAAATGACTTTGGGTGTGTTTAGTACGGAGGAAAATAGATATTTTTCAATTCTTTTTATGTTCAAGAAAATTAGAGAAAATGACTTTTCCAGTGAAAGTAGGTAAAACAAGTTCCGAAAATGACATTCCACATTAGATTGTGTCATCCCCACTCTTCAACACACCACATCTTCACCCCCATCCCCACCACCCCAAACTCCTGCCTCCATCCCCACCCTTATATTATATATAAATGCTTTTAATTTTTTTTTTTTTTTACGTATCGAACACAGAAAAATGAGAAATCCACTTATATTCTTGAAATACAATTTTCAAAACAACATTTTCCTTCATACGAAACACCTCCTTTATCTCAAAAAATACATAAATAACTTTGCTAAACAATTTTATTAAGTTACGTTTAATGACCATTTAAGAAATTAGCTCAAAAAAAACAGGGAATGGGTTATCTATTGAAGCGGGTGGGAAAGTGAAAGGGAAAAGGACACAAATGGCCATCCGAGTGAAACTATGACACCCGGTGGCCCAAGAATCTTAAAGGTCATTTTTTGGCCTTTTCAAAATAACTCAATTTTCTATCCATTTTTCAACTAATTCCAAAGATATGTATATAAACTGTATCATTCATGTATAGAAAGTGTATCATATACATATACAGTAGTAATACATATTCTATACAACAATGATTATATTGTATATGTATAGAAAAAATGTATAATTAGTAAGTATACATTAATTATATATTTATTTAACAGGAATTATACGTTGATTATACGCAAATTATACAACAATGATATATTTTCTATACATATACTTTAGGGATACATATTATATACGATAATGATACAGTTTCTATACGTGTGATACATTTTTTCTAAACATATACAGTAGTGATACACATTCTATACAACAATTATTATACTGCATATGTATAGAATATGTATCACTACTGTATATGTATTTTTTGAAGGCTCAGAATTTTTTTCATTGATCTTTAATGGCGACTAAAGTCGCCACAAATAGTCCTGTTCTTTTTGCAGCGAACCTTTAGCGACGACTCTTGTGGTAACTGAAATCGCCACGAAAGGTCCTTTTTTTTTTTTTTTTTTTTTTTTTAAATTAACGCACGAGGCGGCTAGCGCTCAATTAATTTGGGCCAAAGGGCCACCTCGCGGTATTAGGCCCAAAATGGAGCCTATTTCGGCCTTTTTTTTTGCTGGGGGCCTTTTAATGTCCTTTTCCCAAAGTGAAATAGCTAAATAGTGTGGCTGTCGGGTTTCCATTCTCCCGGACAATACCATATACAATATGGCAGTTACAGGAACAATATAAGAGGATTTAATCTAAAGATTGTAAATGATCCCTAAAAGCAAGTAAGTTACTAATGCTTTACTGTTACGTGGGTCTACAATTAATTTACAAGATAGACAATGAAAAAAAGCTGATAAAATCAATATAATATGATTGGACTTCTTGGCATTCTAAGCCAAAAAGGCAATACTATGATCAAAACACATATCATATCTCTTCTAGTATTGTTATATCTTCCTTCCGTCCGTTTTAACTTGTCCGTTATATTAAAAATAAATATTCACTTTTATTTGTTTGGTTTGGAAATTTGAAGAAATTGCTAGTAGCTACACAACTTTTAAAGCATGTTTGATTAATTATTCTTATCATTAATTATTAAATTGGAAACTTGAAGGAATTGTTAATGACTGCACAACTATTAAAATATGTTTGATTGATTTCATCTATTTAGATAATTTCTAATAATTAGGTATGGGATTATTATTGCTTCCTTAAGGAGTGTAAGCAGCAAAAGAAACATGGACAAATAAAAATGGACAGAGAGTATAAAGAAAGAAAAAGAAAAGCACATGCTACTACTTCATATTAACAAGAAAAGGAAAAGAGCAGATCAACAAAATAAAAAATAAAAAAAATTAGAGCACGCTACTTCTTTTATTAATACTACCAACTAATCATGTTTTAAATTTTACATAAATGCTTCAGAACTGGCCATCTACTTGGTGATTGAAATCATAAGGAACAATGGAAGCACAATAATCAACAGCATGGTTCATAGTTGAAGTACTTGGCAGTGAAGAACCATTTAACATACTCAATTCATCAGCTCTCACATTTACTTTCTTCTTCAATTCTTCCAATGCAGTTAGAAATTCTTCAAGTTCTTCAATCCCCATATCATCAGTACGTTCATTCCACCAAAATCCTCCATTATTATTACCATTCACTATCTTCGATTCATCGATAACCTCTTTCTTCTTCTTCTCCGCCTCTAATTCTCTACATATCTGAGAATAGTATTCGTTGTTCTGTTGCACAAAGTTGGATTGATGATCAACGGCCAGTGGTGACGATGATGATGATTTTCCTGCGAGGTACCTGTCGAAAAAAATAATTCAAGTTATAGGAAACGAAAGTTTGTTAAGATTTGATATTTAATTTCATGTCAAGTTAGCATTTATAGTTAAGTTTATACACTACTAAAAAATTTCTATTTTCCCACTGAAAAGTGATCAGTGGATATTTCCTACGGAATGTCGTTGGAAAAAATCTAAAAGTAGCGTTTTCACACGAAAAAAATTAGGAAGTTTCTCGCAAATTTCAATTTAAAAAATCATGTTTAGAACAAGTTTCCCATTGAATTCGCGATTGAAAAAACCTCTATTTCTGCAGAGCGATATGAATATGTTTTTTCGCTTTGAAAAGTAGTTTAAAGCCAGATTAGATAAATGAAGTGCTACTAGGTTTTTTTCATTGTGGAGAACATTTAAAGATTTATTAGTTTATAAATAAAATATTTTGCTTCAGTACCTGTCGATAATGGCGTCAGCGCTGGGATGACCGAAGGCGAATAAACGTTGTCGTTTTAATGACTGAACGATGATAGCGATTTCTGCACCGCTTAAGATGCAAAGTTCGCTAGCTTTCTTGAAAAGACCCAAACGGCGTTTGGAAAAAGTAACGTGCCTACTGTTTTGGTTTGCTATTGGCTTGATTGCTATTTTCCTCCGCCCTTGAGTTTTCTTGACGGTAACGGCAGTGGAGTTGACGGTGTTTGTGTTCTTGGTATTATTAGTGTTCATGGTGGGAGAGAGAATTATTTATGGCTTTGTAAATTGAGGAGTTGTTGATTTATAATTTATAGAGAGAGTACAATGTGTAAATCAAAGATTTGTTACATTCAAGAATCGGAAAAGATTTTATTTACTCGTTTTACTTGTAGTTGTAAGACGGAATTGGGTTTTAAATTTGGAAACTATTTATAGGAGTAAGAATTAGGAATTGCTTTTCCTTAATAGGAAAGGGAAGAATAATTGGGGAACTTCCTATAATTTTGGTTACTGTTTGGAAAACCAGAATCTCTAATAGGAAAAAGCACAAGAAAATATATGTGTATGTAATTGCGTGGCAAGCCTCGGATTTTTTCATAAGCATATTCTGTTTTTCAAAAAAAAAAAAAACAAACCACATTTACGAGGAACAAAACTAGCCGTTGGAAGGGATCTAATAGCTCAGTTGGTTGGCTACCTGAACTCTCACCTTGTTGGTGAGGGTTCGAATCCCCACATTGTAATCTCGTTCCCCATTTCCCCTTCCCCTACCCCCTATGTAATAAAAACAATTTTTTTTAAAAAAAAAAAGACTAGCCGTTGGAGTTTACATAGTAGTGCAATAGGGTTCTGAAGTTTTATGCCCATTTCAGTTGAAAATTTTGTAAAACCAAGAACTCACTTATTTTAGTTAAGTCTTTATTGGATTATCGATGAATATAGAACTTAAGCTAAAAAGACATTGTAAATGAATGTTCTCTAGTTTAAGAATTCTTAAACAGAATTGAAAAAGTTTGAGCAAGAAAGAATTACTTTTGGTTTAGACATGGTAATGGAGGTCAATTAAAATGAATTGTAATGGAATTACTAATATATAGAAATGAGACTTTGGTGTACGAACACTGCATCAAATGTACAAAATGCAACAGAACTTGTACTATACACGTGTATCTCTCTCCTGTATATACAAAGTACAATTCATTATGTCGTCTCCTTCTAGGCCTCTTCCAGGTTGTTCCAACTTTCGATCCTTGCCGTCTCCTCTGGTCCTCCCTGCAGAGGACCACAAATTTCTCCCAAAAAAAATTGAAATCCATAACCCCCAAATCTAATTCTAAAACCCCTGGCTCATGCACTGAATCCCACAACCTGGATTTCTATGCAACATTATAGAGATGCTAACCGAATCTATAGTAGAGAAGGTCTTAAAGATTAACCTCTGTCTTTGACTCTTTGTTCAGCCGGTGTCTTTCTAGCTAGCTGATTCTCTTCGAACTCTATAGTTTAAAGGTGAGATCGGATGATATTCCTTTTATTTTTAAAGTTACCATTCTTTCTCCTTTGGCATGCATGTGAGTGTTTTTCAAGTCAGATAAAATATTGTCTGATTTTTCTTAGTCATTGTAGTTTACTCATTCCGATTGCAATCTTTTGTTAGAACGAAGTTAGAGATACTAGAGAGCTCGCCTTTGTTATTATGAGAAACATCACATGAGCTCTTTTTTTTTTGGTCCTTGACATCGCCTTTGTTATGTGATATCTTAATAAGATGCGATATAATTTATTGAACGTACTATTCTCTTTAGATATATTTCTGCAAATTAATTTTCATTGGCCTCAATACACACTGTATTGATTATTAATGGTGCTATATCTTACGTTCTCTTTGTAGTTGTTTATATGAAAAATTATTTTTCGGTGTTCAAAAGACATTCGTTTATGTTAGGTTTTTGGGTTTTCCCTTCCTATGTGGAATTGGATTAATAAAACCCAATCCAATTTGGACCAGGCCAATTTTGCCCAAAATTTCCTCTATATATAGGATCAATTTAGGTCTTATTTTAACAACACAAGAGTGAATTCATAGCAGCCATATAGAGAGAAAAACATGAGAGAGAAAGCAGATTTTCGTCCAGAAATTTTCTGCTACAGCAGTCCACTTTAAATTACGTTTCCCAATTAGTTAACCGTTGGATCGTGCTGAAATTTGAACTGAGAGTTCTCAACATCTGGTTCTTCGATTTCAACGGTGGAGATCGGATTTTGTGGTCTGTAGCTCCAGTTTTCGAGTACGAACAGTAGCTCATTTTTTAGGGTGATTTTTCTCCTTTCTTCGCTAGTTTTGGTGCTATCTTTTATGTATTGTTGCTCCGTGCTTGGCTTTGTTGTTGTAGCCATTTGGAGAACATTGTTGTAACTCTCATTGTTTATAGTGGAGCTTTGTAGAGGGCCGTGGATGTTTCCTCTTTCACTCGAAGGAGTTTTACCACGTAAATTTGGTGTCTCTTCCATTCGATTTATTTTTGCTTGCTTTGCTATTTTATTGTTGGTATAGCTGCTGCCTGGATTTCCATTTCTTTAGTGTTTGATTATTGTCTTTTCTTGGTTCAAATAGTGTGGGAAGTTTCGACTTGGGTATTTCTTCGGTCATTCTGCCTCGTCGTGCAATTTGGTTATTGCTTGTTTCTTTCCAACAAGAGGCCTTCATGCATGTTATTTCTTCCTAACGAAATATTCTTTAATTTAGATATATTTAACATTTGCAGAGGGGGTACTACTTCAATATAAGTCAAAAATATCAAATCAATAATCAATAATCTTTTGTCGGCCAATATGTTGAAAGGTTAGAAATTCATAATGTGAGATTGGGCAAGTTAGTTGTAATTTTGAAGTAGCGAGAGTACATTACTATTTTAATGCTTACACATACGTGTGTAAATAGAGTTATTCGCCTTTGTGATGAGTGTACCATGTTTCTAATGTAGTGCTACATCTTAAAACCAAGAATGCTACTTCTATTATACATTTTATCAAAACTGGTAAATTGATACAAGAAGTAAATAATATTTCAGTTGTGTGTCTTTTGACACGACTCGGCATTTAAAGTTTGATTTGTTCGCCCCTAACTCATAGAGAGACGCAAAGTAATCATCTGAAATCCTTATGCAAGATTTCCTCACATATTCTTCAATGTAACCTTCTAAAAGCTGCAAAAATGAGTTTGACTGAGTTCTTGACGAATTACAAATACACCTAGCTGGTATATTTCAGATTATAGAAAGCAGTTGGAATTACTTGTGAAGTGATAAAATTGAGTAAATTAATGAGCACCCAGTTTCTGTAACTAAGTTCATTATGCAAATCTACTATTCGTTTAACCAATTACTCTTTCCCCAAAGTGCATAGTCCACTAGGTGAGTTGTTTGTTATAGAAATTTGAAATCTTCACTAATAAATTTAGATCTTCGACATGATGTATGATTGTTAGATGCTCCTTTTACATCTTCAGTGCAGAAGGTTGTAGATGCTAAAGATGTAGATGGATCACAATTTGCTCCCTGCTTCTACCACCATTCTGTTGGTATTTTTCTTAACTTTGTCTATTAAATTTCCTAGCTTGATTGTGCGTAATAGCTTCTCATAGTTAGTAATTTTAGATTCATATTTTGTATCTTATAGCAACATGTTTGTTGGCTATTACCATATGGTGGCCCTTTTGCGATCAGTAAACCTGCAAGATTTAAATCCATTCTGATGTCTACATCTACATCTGCTTTTACTTTCAATTACTTTATAAATGAGAGTTTTCCTTCGTGGTTGGGCAAGATTGAGAGATATTGGGGGCATGAACATGATCTTATTAAAGAAGTTTGTTAAACTTTTACCAAGAAGCGCAAATTTCCAAAATAAGCCAATGAAAAACAAGAACCACTCCCTCTGTCTCATTTAGCTGTTGTGTGGAGATCAGCTAGGTGAATGAATAATTTTAATTCGTTGCTGAATTAGTGAGTGTGATTTTGAATAACTTGAGTTCATCCATTTTTATGAATTTGAATGCTTGGAACTATAAAAATGTAATAATTATTTGTTAGTATCATGTCTGAGAGAGCGACTGTCGATTCGAATATGAGGAAATTGCCAACCAGAGGATCTTTGTAAGTTAGACATGTTGTACAGTTCATTGTTTGTCTGTTCTAGAGAAACAAACAAGAAAAACTTAATAAAAATCACAGGTAGAAAAGCCCAAAACTGGGAGAGTGAACAACAAATAAGAAGCTAACGAATTCACCACAAGAGAGTCGAAAAAAGAAAACTTCATAAACCTTTGGAGTTTGAAGCTGATTCGAAGCAGTGAGAGCCCATGTTTCCTTTTGATCATTAGTGAGACCCAAATATGGTGTGTTTCTTATATGAGGGCTACATTTGGTTTGCTAGAAAAAAAGTGTAAACACACATGGCAAGTGGAAAAGGACAAAGAACTTATAATTTGGGCTACACAAATAACTATTCACATTGACGCTGAAAGTTATGGGTCGGTTCGCGAAATGAGTGTGATCTTAGTTTCTGGTGAGTGCTCTCTCTAATAAAACGATTGGTGAGAATCACTTTGATAATCCATCTTTTTGAAATTATGGAGTTTCTTGATCAATGCTTGGTCCAACTCAAATTGCAATAAGGAGCATCTTTAGTTGAGCATAAGAGAAAATTTAATTATGTATTTCGTCTGTATTTGCAGGAAATTTAAAACTACATATTGGCTATAACTATGCTACTTTCAGTGCCCACAGGCTTGTGCTTCTTTCTTTTTTGGCTTCCAATTGGCACTTTCATCTTCTCATACTAATAAGCTCGAGAAAAGGACCTGCACTATTTTCATGACTTCTATTTCAGCTAGGAGATTATTGCATTTTGACTACATTTTTTTCGATTGAAATGACATAAAGTTGTTAGATCTTGCTTCTTTAAAAGTCATTGCAGTCTATATGTTGAAAGCAAAGAGAAGCCATGCTTCTTGAAATTTAGTCTGCTATTCTGTATTTTAATTCACAAGCTCTTTCTACATATTTTTGGAGTTCATAAGTTCCATAGACAATAGGAAACTATGCGAAAAAGATCTCTATGTTCTATACATTAAAGGTGCTCATATATTAAGAATTGTCTTGAACAAGAGGAAAATAAATGTATGGCCATTCAAACAGGACAGGAGAGAGCTTTGCCTAACTCGAAAGAAAATTTCCACTGAAGTAATTGACGAGTTGAGTTTGATTATTTCCCAAATTCTGAATAGATGTAGTTTACTGTAGTTTGCAAATTTTCTTTATTCCTCTTAATTAATATTTTCCTATTATCGGAGCAGCCACCCTATTTTGAAATATTTTGCTACAAGGAAAGATGCCCTCTTTTGGCAAGAACGGGAATGCCTCACCCTCCTCCCTCCCCAGTTTTATTCAGTTTTCTCCCCCAGTTCTTCATGACATTTTGAAAGAAAAGTTGATTTAGAATCTTGATATGTTAATCATTTCACCCTGCTCTGATTTAAGATATAATCATCTGATTTTAGAGCTAACTATATTTTGTGACAAATCCTTTAACCAACTTTATTTTTTGAACTATTATCCTCTATATATGTCTCTTCGGAATTATTTTTGTCTATTATGTATAAAATTCATAGTGGGAAAATACATATTGCTTTTAACCTCCTCCGACATCTAAGACAAGTGCAGACCGTTACATTTCTTTTCATTATCAGGACACTCCTTGGATATTTTTCACGCTTTTGCATGACACCATGTGCGTTGTTAGCTTGTATGTGTTGAGTTAAAAGGTGCAATTTGATTTTACATACTGAGCATCCACATTTATATATATTGTGCAGCAATGTCTAGGGACACATTTCCGTAGATCATTGAATTCTTTGACACTTAAGTGGATATAGACAAACATTTAGGTACCTGATTTCATGATCTCATTAGGGCTGGTGAAGATTTGTCTCGATATGTTTTTCCTCCAATCACTTGAAACTGAAAGCGTTTCAATTTTGGTCTGTGTAGTTTTATAGGCTACTCTGGTGAAAAGAGTTGTAGATTTCTCAGAGGAGGGCTGCTCCAGCTTTTGTGAGGTCGCGAGATCAACTTTTGAAATTGGAGAAAACATTGCCATCTTGAAGTTTCAAAAATTCATAAATGAAAAGACACTTGATTTCTCGGAAGAAAGAAAAAAAGCATTATGAGTATTAAATTATAAAAATCTAAATGTAGGTATGAGTATGAGATATCACCATGATTATTGCTTGTATTTTCTTATCATATTGTGTCCGTATGTTTTTAAATTTCAAACTTTTGTTAGGAAAGTAAGCAGTAATAAGTCCGTGCTGCGTAGCCACCTACATTGTTGGGCCCGTGCATCGCTCATCTAGTGTACATGTGACTAAAAGTTCAGTGGGCAAATCCACAACATCTAAAAGTTTCCACATTTTATGCAATCACCATCCTTACTTGGCCGTAAAACAAATCAAAAGAAAACATATATCCAAAGTCAGAGGTGTTCAAATGAGACCGAAAAACCGATCCGAATCGATAAATCGAGTCAAACCAACTTAATAAGTCGAAAACCGGCTCGATTTGATTTGATTTGGTTTTAAATTTTAAAAAATTAATAATATTTGGTTTGGTGTTACACACAAAAAAAACCCGAACCAAACCGATCAATATACACATATATAAAATATTATATATATTAATTAAATTTTATCTATCTTATTCGTAATTTAGGGCATTCAAGTTCAATACATACTCAAATAATTAGAGAAGAAAGTCCAGCCCACTTGTTCCCCTAGCCCATTTATATTTAAGGTAAAATGATAAAAAAAAAGTGTTGAAGGTAAAAATGGATTTTTCCCTCATTTAGTTTTTCATCTCAAATTCAAACTTTTCTTAGTTTTCCAATTGTTAATATCAACCTTCAATTATGAATAATACGTTATTCACCTCAGTCAAAAGACTTGATTTGATACGTCTAACGAAGAGCTTCCCACTCAGTAAATACATGGGTAGATTCAAGAGGCCAATTATTTCCTCTTTGATTTCGTCTCTCAGTTCAAAGATGTTCTGGATATTGTCTCAAGCATATTTCAATATTTCTTTGGCGCTGGAACTCCGTTATCCATTTATGAATAATATGAAATTTTTGCACCTCACTTGTATCAATTGTTTTGCATTATAAAATACATCCTTAAAATCCCGCAAAAATCGAACCAAACCGATAAAACCGACAAAGCCGAAACCGATAGAATTTACACTATAATGGTTTGATTTGGTTTTAATATTAAAAAACGACTTGATTGGTTTGGTTTGGTTGACACTCCTGGCCCGGGTTGAATATTAAAAAAAAACCGACTTGATTGGTTCGGTTTGGTTGGCGTTCATGGCCCGGGTTGAATATTAAAAAAAAATCGACTTGATTGGTTTGATTTTAACCAAAAAGCGAGTCAAACCGAACCATGAACGCCCCTATCCAAAGTAATGCGATAGAGATTAAAGCAACCTTAATGTGTGTAATCCCAAACGGCCTCACTAGTCATAAGACATATCACAAATTTTATTCATGTTGGCTAAGGCTTCCACTTCTCTTTTTCTTCATTCTGATATTTGGCAACAACGTAACTAATAGAAAAACTTCATGAAGTAGAGAAAATCCATTATAGATATTTATGCCCTCAATTTTGACGATACTGATAACAGCGACATAAACTAAAGAAGTAAATATACACGAGAATCTTATGCTACAATTTTAGCCATCACGTGATTCACAAGTCTGATAAACTGAAGTGAGATCAACATGTATTAATTAAAGCAGCCATTAATTGACTATGAGTTAGTGATATATGGAATGTACGTAAAAATACATGCTATGAGGAGTTGATTTAAATATCAGAGTGCGGATAGGGGCGGAGCCAGGTGGAAGCAACAGGTTCATTCAAACTCTTTTCGGCGGAAAATTATCGTACTTTATGTATAAGGTTTAAATTATTTTTATATGTATATAGTAGATGTTGAATTCCCTTGATTTTTTCGTGTGTTTGGTTCTTCATATTTTGAATTCCCTTGATAAAAATCCTGGCTTCACCACTGAGTGCGGATAAATCTTGTCGTGTTTGCACTCATCTTTTGGACTTTTATGGAAAATATCACTAGTTGATATCAAGCATATCTCACTTATTCCACAAAGAAGTTAGAAAGAACAGGTTCTAGATTATATCCTAATCTTTAGGGTGGTGAAAATCAAAAGTTTATAACTTTTGTCCTCATTGTTCAAGAATTGTTAATGAACTAAGTAACTTTTATCTTTAGCTATCCTACAACATAAACACCCTTTTGCTTAACTTCGATAAAAAGCTTTATAAGCCCTTTCACCTTGCAGTAAATACATAGTCATATTGTCATTATTTAAGTCCAATGCATTAATAAGGAAAATAGTATGTTTACGATCATACCGTTTACAAGCTAATTGTAAGTACGGAAAATGATCATAATTGTCCCTAACGTGTTAGAATTGACTTAAAACTGCTTCCTTCCAGCTGCTGATAGACCATCATTCACCTTAATGTTAAATTTAAGCTTAAAATTGTCCCTCCTTTTAGCGAAAGAAATTATGTGGACTTTTTAATTCAGTATGTGGAGTTTATTTATTGGTCCACGTGTAAGTAGCACTACTAAAAAAAAGGGGCATTTTCGACCAAAAAATTTCGACCACAATTTTGGTCGGAAAAAAATCGACTACAAAAGGTCGAAATTTGCGAATTTAATTTTTATTAAACTTTTTATAGGATTTCGACCACCTTTGGGTCGATTTTTTAACCGGAAAAGTGAATTTCGACCACGTGTGGTCGAAATTAATTTTTGTACAAATAATAAATGAGAAAAAATATATTTTATACATAATTAAATTATATAAATATAAAACAATTATTTTTTAAAAAAAAAAAACTAATTTCGACTACAAGTGGTCGAAATAATTAAGTCAAATTTGGTCAAATATGACTTAATTATTTTCGACCACATGTGGTCGAAAATTCAAACAGATTTAAAACAGATCGGGTCACTTCCTTTTTATTTTTCTCCTTCTCTCTCTCTCTCCTTAATTCATCCTCCCTCTCCTCTCTACGCAGCCCACCACCCCACCTCCTTAGATGCTCAATGCCGCACGTCACCGCCGTTTCCGACCAGCAGTCGAAAATCCCAACCCGTTTTCGACAAGCTCAGGTATTTTTTTTTTCTTTTTCAATCTTATGAACACACACTACTACAAAATAGTCTTTTAGGGGCAATTAATTAGCGGCAATAAACTAATGGCTGCAAAATAATTTAATAAACGCAACTATTAGCGGCATATGAGCATTAGCCGGAATTATCTACTTTTTTACTGGCAATAGAAAGCAATGGCCACTGTAAGCCACATCGGCGCTGCCCTATCGCTACTGCTCCACTTCGTCTCTATCTCACCATCACCGCGACTATCCCCAGGTATTGGAAACAACTCATCTCTCTCTCTCCCCTAATTTTTCAAAGTTTGGTTGGTAGAGAGATCTGGGTAACTGTTGCTGAACCTAGATCCGGCGCAATTTTAGAAGCTTTTTTATCACAATTTGATTAGGTGTTCTCTATTTAGCACTTGCTCATAAGTTTTGAATCCCAAATTGCAAATTGCTTATGTACAGATAATGGCTCTACTGCGTTTCTTCTCTTTGTTTTGCTTCTGGGAACGTTAAATTAGTTGATGAATGTGGGCATGCGAAAGTCGCCTTCCACTTGTTTGTTAAATTGTTGTTTCAGTTTGAACCGTGGTGTTCTATTCTCTAGATTAAACCAGTAAACACAAATTAATTTGGTGCACTTTTGTACAAATTTACTAGATCCTTTTTTAAGCTAAACACCTAGATCCACACACAAGACCGTAGGTGTAACTATTCATTAAAATGAACCGGTAGTATGTAAATACAGTAAAGAAAAGCATGAGATCGCTGAAGGACAAATACTCAGGTCAAAGAAGGATCCAATATCCCTTGGGGTTAGTTCTATTTTTTAACTTTGCCATTTTGTGGATTATCTTAGATTTTACACCAATTGATCTAGTCAAGATATCTGGTCATACCTCTTTACGCAATGCTATATGTTTATTTACGCAATCCTTCTATTTACGCAATCCTATATGTTTTGTTTAGGCATAATATATGTCAAATCTAGTCAAGATATCTAGGATTATTATTGCTGTTTCAAGGACTAAAGCAGGCAACTTTGTGATCATATTTTAATTTCGTTTGCAATTAAGAGTTAGTTATAGGATACCCCTGCCTGAGAGCTGCCAAGAAATATCCTTTTATCCTTAGATCACCATCTTGTTGAAATTTCAAAGTATAGTGCTTGGTACAAAGCTGACTAGTATCATGGGAATCTACTGTATTTTCAGGCTTCAAATTCATAGACATTGTGAGAGTTTACTAAGTGATAAATGAAATTCAAGTTTTTTGCAGTGTTGTACCGTATCATTATCAAATTTCTCTCTAACATTTGGGTTTTATTTTCTGAACTGTATGTGGTAACAAAGGAGTCGTTGTTGTTAGACATCCTTACATTGGATTTGCTGGAATGGAAGAAATAAATGAGGCTAATTCTCGAGGGCCGGCCAACTTTACAGTAGCTGAGGTAATTGACCAACATTCCTTGCTTCTTTGCAGTTTTTTACACTATGAGTTTTGCAGATATATATATATATATATATATATATATAATGTGTGTGATTCAAGAACCTCGGTACTTGCTGCGGCTAAATCTCCGTCTGGAAGCTATGATGATCTCAAGGTCTATATAATTCCTTTCAATTGTTTTGATGTTATTTTTTAGTTCAAGAACCTCCATGCTCGCAGCAGCTAACCTTCTCTTTGGAAGCTATGATGATCTCAAGGTCTATATAATTCTTTTCAATTGTTTTGATGTTTTACAAATTTCTGCAACTTGTTTTGGCAATATAGCAGGCGCTGATGTACTTACTATTTGCATTGCTGACTAGCACAAGATAACATTAACTTGTAGACAACAATTCTTTCAGGATTTGATTTGGCAGTGTGTGGGATTACACTAGGTATATTGTTGTTGTTGTATTGTATCCTTTGTTAAATACTTAAAACGTGCAGAAAGTTTAAGGATCTATTTATCTAATCATTGTGTTTTATATCTGATGCTTAAGATAAAAGATTATGGACTCATCAACTTCATGACTTTAAATATCCAGGCATGATGTGATTAAGAGTGTAAACTTTATGGCTTTTAGATATTTATGGCTTTTAGATATCTTCTGTACTCTTTTTCAACATTTAAGGCATTATTTTTTAGCTTATTTATGAGACATTCTGGAAGCTATGATGATCTCAAGGTCTATATAATTCTTTAAGCCCTTCAACTATAGCCCTGCTTGAAGGAACTTGTTCATTGTTACATTGTGATACAAGGATCTCTTTTCATTACTTTTTTAAGAACTGAAATGAACCAAGGACCAAAATAAACAACTATAAGGACCAAAATATTTATACTGGCAGTGAAGGGCTTTTATATTTCCTGGCATTTATACTTGTTGATCTCATTTCCTTCATGTTTGTATTAGCAGTAATGTAATTAGCAAACCACATGGTAATACTTCGATAATGAATTAATGCTTGAAGAATCCTCATAGAGATGACAATTGGTCCAGACTTCTAATTTTGTAATAGTTGTATTTTTGCAAATTGGATCATGTTGATTAAACTGCTGATGAGACTGCATAAAGTTAGCTTTGTTGTGTTCTTAATAATAAGAGGTTGTATTGGTAGTCTTTAGTGAGAATTTTTGTTTATTTTCCTCTCATCTTCAAGTTATCCTTTTCTCAATTAACAGAAATCCTTCTTCTTTGGATAATTTACAATAAGTATCTGGAAAAGAAGTTCCATATTCATCTTGTAGTTACTTATCACATCCTTTCTTTTTTCCTGTTAATAGATTATTTTCATTCTTGATCAAAATTAAATTGGTCTGGATGTCACTTTTATACCCGTCGGCCCTTGAAGGCATAGATGCTGCTGATGATGGCGCAGTTGATCCTAAGGAGTATGAAGCTATGAAGCATCAAGTTGCTCAGCTAACAAGAACACTTAATTCCTCGGAGGCTAGGATGTTGGTTATGCAAGCCCAAATTAATAGATTATGATGGATTTGTTTAAATGGATATGTATATTATCTTTAAGGGTTTGAATGTAGTTTTAGTTCGAATTAGAAGTACTTTTAAGTTTATAACGTTTAAGTGTTTGAATGATGTTTATGATTGTTTGAATGTAGTTTATGATGTTTAAGTGTTTGAATGTAGTTTTAATTTTAAGTACTTTGAGGTTGAATTTGATTGTTTATAAGTGTTTGAATGGACAATGTTTAAGTGTTCAAGTGTTTGAACATTGTTTATGGTTGATGTGTTGCATTGTTGATGAATTGGATGGCTGTTTTGGTTGATGAATTTGGTTATTTGGAAATTGGCAGGTGGTCGCCAAAAGCGTGCAAATCTTTGGAAAAAAATATTCAGCATTTTCGACCACAGGTGGTCGAAAATCAGCCTAGATATTTCACAATTTCGACCACATGAGGTCGAAATTGAGAAAAGAAAAATTAAATTTCGATCACATGTGGTCGAAATTTAGCAAGATTCTTGCCAGATTTTGACCACATGTGGTCGAAATTAAATTCCCGTTATAATTTCGACCACATGTACGAAATTGAATTTTTATTTTCTTTTTATATTTAAATATAAATAATGTTTTCGACCACACGTAGTCGAAAAAGTTAAATATAATTTAATATAAAAATAATTTTTTCGACCACATGTGGTCGAAAACAATTTTTCCCTTAATTTCGGTAGAATGTGATTTCGACCACGTGTGGTCGAAATTTTTTTTCGACCAAGCTGTTATCGACCTACGCGTGTGGTCGAAAAATTGGTCGAAATAAAGGCTTTTTCGACCTCGTGTGGTCGAAATTTTTGGTCGAAAATCCTTGTTTTTTTAGTAGTGTAGGCACAACTCATTCACAACCCGACACATAAACCCAAACCAAAGACACATTCCAATTGTAAGTAAGTATCAATTAATAATTAGAAAATACAATAAATAACTTGTTATAACCGATTAAATTCAAATGGTATTGTTTTAAGATACACATATGGAATAAAATCCAAGCATCTATTTATTGGCGTATTTATTTTCTGAACGTTAACCAACGTTTCTGATCTTGACTCTATTGTCATCTACCTATAAAAAGAGGTTTAGAGGTTTCCTGGATATACACCAAAAATACATATCTCCTTCTACTTAAAAGTTAATCTTCCTTTTTTTTTTTTTTTTTTTTTTTTTTTTTTTGTGCAAACTTCAAACTTCCAACCACTAGCGTAAGTATTTGGAAGTGTTGTGGAACCTTGGGGAGCATAATGGGCTAAAAGATTTGCACCGTAGTCGGTCCGAAATAGCTTTCAAGGTAGTGACTTGCCACGACACAGCCATGATTTGATAAGTTGTTTTCTTCTTTTACTGTTTCTGTATCAATATTGTTCTAAATTTTTACTAATAGTAGTGTCTGTATCATCAGTAATAGCTAAATTTCGTCTCCGAAAAGCAAAAAAAGAAAGTAATAACTTTTCCTTTTAGTATCTGAAATTTACCAGTCCGACTAATTTTATTTTTGGCTGGATAAGTCCCCACAAGGGAAAACCTTCCTTACATGATTTTCATTCTCACAGCTCGAATTCAAAAACATTAATTAAAAGTAAATGGACTAACTAATAAAATATGATTTTCTTGTAGTGGATCCATATTCAAGTGGCCAAGCCCAGGAGTTGAAAGAAGCAGCGGCGATATTAGGAAGGAAGGTGAATGCTGTTTGTACATGTAGTGGGCCTTGGGCTGGGGATTGCCCAGCAGGCTGCCCTTCTACTTGTATTCCTTTGGGTAGCCCATCTGGCATTTGTGTTTGATCCATCAAAGCCCGTCACAACAAGCCATGCCTGGAGTAACATTTTGATTGTAGACGGAGGAATTTGTGGTTGATCCATGCACCTAAATATAGATGCTTGGACTTTATTCCATGTATCTTATCAAACTGTACTACTTTAAAGTTTAAGTCCCTTGCTTGGTGTGTCTAATATCTTCATGTTTGAAGCATCGATCTGTAACACTAAACTTTAAATAAATTGTGCTTCAAAATTGAATGGTGCTAAATGATCCTTTTTTTTGGGTTTAGTTTAGAACCAACCACGTCAATGGTTTTCCATTATTAGTTTGACATAATGAAAGATTTAAAAATTTGTTTCATTTTTATGTATCGAGAGGTCGCAATTCAAGTCCAAATTTGATTCCACTTTCCAGCTATATTTAAAGCATGACATTAATATAGTACATATATTTAAAAAGATTGTGAATGGGCGAAGAGTAGTATGGGACCACGGAGGAACATCATATTAGTGGACTTTCATTGTAAGAAGACAAAATAAAAGATGGAAAAATCAATATAGTACTAGTGGAGAAATTTTATTAAACACATAAAATTTCCTCCATTGAACAAGACTTGTATTGGATTAGCTTTTTGATTATATAATACCTCCCAGAAGGCTTCTTCAGTTAGCATCAAATCAAAATTGCAAGTTTAGCAGGAGGAGGAGAAAGATGCAGAGACAACTTGAGTGATGAAGAAGTCCGAAACACAAAATGGAGAAATGGTCCTCCTACTTATGATCTTGTTGATAAGCTCTTTGAACAAGACAGAACTCATGTATGTTCTTTTTATCAATTCCTCACCCCACTTCTTGATACATCTAAATTCTTTTGATTGGTTGGACGATATAACTAGTAAATACGTTTCTCCCCATAGATTTTATCGTTTGTTTGCAAGTAGTTCCTCATAAATTCTATTGTTTATAGGCAATTACACTTGCTTATTTATGAGTAGTTACTGGAATTTGTCATGTTTTTGTTTTGCTAGTATCTTTCTTTTACTCCCTCATAAACTAAAGAAAGTAAGATCAAATTTTGGAAGTTTAAATTTATACTACCAATAGATACTGGATTTGCCCCTCTTTATGTTTAGGTATGGCCTGAAGGATCACCTGAAGAGAAGGTGTAGAGGCTATTGAAGACTCGGGAAATGGAAATGGTCCACAAAGCAGATCCTAATGACTTCAAAACTGTTGATCCGACAAAGTTCAAGAAGATTGACAATGGTACTCTTCTGTCGTTTCTCTAATAGTAGCTTTCATTGTACAGGGGAAAAAAGAGTATCCTAAATGTAAGTCTTATTAAAAACAGGCTATGTATTCTTAACGGAACATTGTCTCCTTGCTGTCTATTAGTCTTGTCACAAATTTATGCGTCAGTAAGAAATATAGATAACTTCTATAGCGAGAAAAACTAAACTTTTATAATATTAGACTGAAGTAGATTTAAATAGATGGCCCTAATTTATTTGGGTTTGAGACATAATTGTTTTTACTGTTGTTGTTTGTTCTTTGATTATATTGATTGCTGCTTCTCAATATTTTCTCGAGAAAATAAGATCTCTTGACCTCTTACAGTATGAATAGAAGATTTTTTTTTTTTTCAGATCTCTTATGTGAAAAAATGAAGATCTCTTGTAAAAAAATCATAAATTAAAAAAAGTTTGTAAAGGGCCAAAAAATTCATTTCTCCCAAAACTTGATTATTTGAGAGAATTTTCTCTAATAATTTTTATAGGAAGGAAAGGATTAACACCGGAAGAATCAGCGAAGCTTGGTGGTGGCTATAATACATTCCTCCAAACTTCATTGCCTGAGAATCTTCGAGTCTACAATCCTGGTGAGGAAATATTTGAATCATCACAGAGAGTTTTCAGGTCAATATCCATACGAGGATTCGCCATCAAAGTCCTCCATGTATTTTCAGGACCACCAGAAATTGTGTACAAATTTAGGCATTGGGGTTGCATGGAAGGTCCATTTAAAGGACATGCTCCAACAGGAGAACTTCTAGAGCTCTTTGGAATTGGCATTTTTGAAGTATGTACTTACCAAAAACTATCTTCCTTTTTAAGTCCTTCATTTATTCTTTTTCTAATAATATTTTCTGAAATAATTGAATGTGTGTTTCATACAGTTGGACAAAGAGAGTAACAAGATTGTTAAGGCAGAGTTCTTCTTTGATAGAGGAGAATTGCTTGGGCCACTTGTCAAAGGAGAAAGAAATGGTGAATCCGCAAGTGCAATGGCATTAGGTGCATCAAAATGCTCTTTCATGAAAGAATTAGAGAGTAACTTTCAAGCTAGTTATTCTGTATTTGGAAAAGTCATTTCACTATTATCATGCATGATAAATTTGGACGTGTGTAAAGTCAATGGCCATGTTTAATTTTAATAGAAATATAGGTGCAAAGGTGTATTTGCCTTTGAAGATTGTTAATGTTTCCTCAACAGTCAAATAATAGTCCATTATTTATTTTTGGAGGGTCAAATAAATGTCTTCTTTGATTAAGATTGTTTGTACAAATTAAAATTATTTTAATTATAAAAATTGTTACTGGTAACACTTTGCAAGTACTGTTGTTTTTAAACTTAAATTGTACAAATAAGAAAGAAAATTGTTTGGATTAAGATGAAAATTATTTGACCATCTTACTTTGAACCTCAGTACTTTTTTGCAAAATGAACTATTATATGCCACTTCTTTGTCACAATTTTCGCTACTCTCTAAACCTCTTTAGCCAAGTTAATTATTTTTAGTTAAAGAAGATATTATTTAATACTAATGCAAACATTAGGAGTAGTCGTTCTCTTTTGAGCAAATAAGTTACCAAAGTGTTGAGTGACTTTATAGTTTAGAGTGGCACTATAAAAAATAGTTTAGTGACTTTTATAAGAAAAATCTGTAAGTTTGATGACCATTTGAGAAATTAACTCCATATTTAACCTTCAATCAATTTTTGTGTAATTTGTGTCTTTTCATGTAGACAATATGTTATATTTGATAATTTATAAAACTATATTACTGTCATATTTGAAGTAAACAACGCAAACTTATCATAATACAATGATTAAGCATTTAAACAATTAATAATTATGGTAAATTTATGAATATTCACTAGAAAAAAGATTAAAAGTGCGCATTTCAATAAATTAAAAATAAAATATGTTTAATCAAACATCACAAGGACCAAAATTAAAATCTACCAATAACCGAGACACCAAAAAGCCATCAACCCAAAAAGTAAGATTAATTAAAAATACACAATTATCACCTAACTTTCAAGTTCTAAAAATATTTCGATCATTTTCACTACAAAAAATAAAGCAAAGACACGAAGTTGGTCGCTGAGGCAAAAATATATGTTTAACTTGACTATGAATGCTAAATTAATCTAATTAATTAGTACTAGTTAATTATTCGTTTCTCTTCCTTCCTCGATGGTGTCGCTGCTAAGATCAGCTTCTTTAGGTTTTTTAATATGGAAAATTACAGATCTATACCTTTGGACGATCTACTTTACAAAGTATGTACAACATATATAGATTGTGTACACTTATACTATAATTACATATATTATACATATAATATACTGTACTATACATACTATATACATACTGATAAGCTCAAGCCCATTCGTGTTTTGATGATTGTCAAACTGATTCGTAACCGCATAGAGACTGTCCGTGATCCGCTCTCGCGGCATCTTGCACGGTAAGTGAGATGGGGCCAGGTAAGCCGAGCTACTCACTGCACACAAGTGCATCAGTTGAGCTAGCCTATGCTTTAGGTCAAATATTGAATGGGTGGTCTCTATCCACCCTACATGTTTCCCACTATATGTACAACATGTTGCAACATATTGTGCAACACTTGAAAAACCTAAAAATCACCCAAAAGGTGCAGCCGTCACAAGACTCTCCAAGTATTCAACAAAGCTAATCACAAACTGAAGGAACCGTTTCCAACACTGAAGATGCTTTATTCTCTTAGTTTGTTTTAAGCTTTGTTTCATGTGCTTTAACTTGTAAACCTACTCTTCTCTTATAAGAAGCTATTGAAGGTATTTTAAATTCTTAGTAGTTGTTAGACAATTTACCTTTCAATCTATTAAGTGCTACCCTTGGCTAGTTTAGTCTAAGGTGTATTAGTTGGGTTTGGCTAGAGGTAGTCAACCTTAGTTTCCTTGGCTAGAGTTAGTCAAGTGGAGGTGTTTGTAATCGATGTATTGCAAAGGTTGAGGGACTATGAAAGTTAGTTCCTAGGTTGCAACTATTGTAAGGGTGAGGGATTATGAGAGTTAATTCCTAGTTTGCAATAGGTTGTAATCTGAAGTTGCTCGGTTAGTGGAGTTGAAATCCTATTGGGGTAGGTCGTGATTTTTAATCCCTTGAGTAAGGACTTTTCAATGGTAAAAACAGTGTCTTCTTTACTTATTGCATTGCATGAGGGAACTGGTACTCAACCAGGTCCCTTCATATTGTATTTGGTGGACGCATAGCCTATAATAAATGGTATCAGAGCAGGTGCTTTCTAAAAGGTTAACACCTAGAATGGATCTGTAAAATGGCTGCTCCACCCAATATGGAAGAAGTTCAATCTTCCACCAGGCCACCCAGATTTAACAGAAAATACTATGGGTGGTGGAAGACCAGAATACGCGACTTCATCATGGCTGAAGACTCAGAGCTATGGGATATCATCTGTGATAGCCCCTATATTCCAGTACACAGAAGTGAAGATGGTGTTAACGTCACTGCCAAAACAAGGAAAGAATACAATGATGTTGACAGGAAGGTAGTGGAGAAAAATTATAAAGAAAAAAAGATCCTTCTGTATGGAATAGGACCTGATGAATACAATTGAGTGTCAGCGTGTTCAACTGCTAAAGAAATCCGGGAAGCTCTTCAAACTGCTCATGAAGGAACAACGCAGGTGAAAAACTCCAAAATTGACATACTCACCATAGAGTATGAGACTTTTAAAATGAAGGAGAATTAATCTGTTCATGATATGCACACCAGATTCACCTCTATTATTAATGAGCTTCATTCTCTAGGAGAGGACATCACAACTACTAAACTGGTGAGGAAGCTGCTTAGTGTTTTGCTGGATTCTTGGGACAACAAGGTAAATGCTATTTTTGAAGCCCAAGATCTCACCAAGCTGACGGTCGATGAACTCATTTGAAACCTTAAAACCTATGAGATGAAGATGACCTTGAAGAATAATGAAAAGAATGAAGTAAAAAGAGAAAAGAGTCTTGCCCTCAAAGCTACCAGAGAAGACTCAAGTGGTGATGAATCTGAGCTGGCATATCTCACACAAAGATTTATTAAACTGATCCGAATAAGTGGTGGAATCTCGAAGGCAGGAAGCTCCACCAGAAATTCCAGAGGAAATGACTTATCTCTGCCATAGGTGTGGTAGACCTGGTCACTTCGCCAAAGAGTGTTCTTTGAGTAAACAAGACAGTTATGACAAACTACAAGGAGAAACCAGCCTTCCCGATAAAAGGTTCGAAGAAAGGAAGTCGCCGATGAAATAGTAAAGGCACTTCGTCGCATTAAGCGGACTCCTCCAGCCGAGTCCGAAGACGAGGACGACAGAGTGGATACATCCATGGTGGTCATCAAATAATTTAAGCTCTCCAAGTATGAGTCTATCTTTGCACTCATGTCAAAGTTAGATTCAGACGATAGTGATGAAGTGGAAGAGGTAAATTTCTTGGAGGTAAAGAAAAAACTGAAAGCCTACTTTCCGAATAGACTCATGTAAACCTGAAAGCCTACTTTCTGAATAGACTCATGTCACTGTCAGGTGTGTTAATTGATGCCTATCATGCCTTATTGATGAAAAAGATGCACTAACTCTTGAAATGAGTAATTTCAAACTTGAAAGAGATAATCTGTTGGTGTCAATTGGAGAGATGAGAGAGCAGGTTGATGAGACCAATCAGCTGAATATTATCCCGGAAGGTCAAATGAAAGGGATACAAGAGCGTCTCTTGAAGGGAAAAGTGAAGCTAGTAAAATTTACTTGGATCTTGAAGATGAGATAAAAAAGGCAAAACTAAGTCTCACTACTGAAGTCGAGAGAAACAAGCAATTTAAGGAAGACTTGAACAGAATTAAGTTTGATCTTGGTAAAACTCTCAGGTGGACCTAGTCCTCCGACGTAATTACCTCTATGTACAAGAGTAAAAGAAGCGATAGGGAAGGGATTTGTTACTAGAAGACACCCTACAATCCCCACAGCAAGTATGTCTCCACCACTGAAAATTGGCTGTGCACTTATGGGGGCAAGCAGGTCACTACAAAGAGTCTTGCAAAGCTAGAATTGAATCTTTTCAGAGGAACAGAGACTTGATACGCTCAAATTACACCTATTAATGGTATAACGTGGACGTTGACAAATATAGTAACCCAACAAGGTTGGGGTCGAATCCCACAGGGAATAGGGTGTGAAAAGGGTACTAAATTCGTAGAATGTTATGTTTAGGTCTAATATCTTAATCCGATGATTTTGAGAAAAGTTGGGTTTTTAGTGACTAACTTCTAAATATTTCTTTGGTTGTGAATGTATGGTAAAAGAGACTAAGGTTGTGTCCCCGTTAGATAGAGTGTATGATCATGGGCATTGATCTTGATATACGTCTAATGGATCATTATATGAATGCACTTAATCCCGATATGAATCTCTACTATTTCCCAATAAATAAAGATTATTTCTTTCTATGATTTTTCCAAATATAAGAAAGTAACTATGAAGAACGATTAATTATGCCAAGTAAATTCTTCTTATTCCTAAGTGAATTTATTAAACAAAGTTTAAAGCTTTGAGTTCTTGTTGTTTATTCTTACCAACCCTAGTTATTTTCCCAAATAAATCAAGGTTTTTGGATTTAATCAATATTTGCAACCATTAATTATGAATGAAGAATGAAGAATAAACAAACCCTAATAATCCATTACGTGTATATCAATCACAGCCCAATCACAAAACACCCATCAATTGGGTTCACAACCCTAGTAAGGGAAATTAGCTACTCATAAAAGGAGAAGAACAATTAGCAGTAATAGAAAACATAATGCTTACAATTGATTGTTTGGAATTGAAGAGAATTGAATTCTAATTGTTTGTAATATCCAAAAGACTTCAAAAATATGAGTGCTAATACTAAGGGAAAAGAAAACTGAGTTCTGTAATGAATAATAATGCAGGAAACCTAAAATCAAGTATTTATAAGAGTCAAAGCCGTGCAAAACTGGACCGACAAAATTGCCCTCGTCGGACCAATGTACGGACCGTACTTTTTATACGGTCCGTGGAATCAATGGATGCCTTCCGTGAAATCTCTCCAGTGGTCCAATGTACGATCAACTTTCACGACCGTAAATATTATACGGTCCGTATACTTTGCCCGTAAATCTCTTTGTCTTAACAACTCTTTTCGGAACCAATATACGGTGGATTTTACGACCGTAGATATTATACGGTCCGTACTGTCGACATCCGCTTCTTCCAAAGACCCATTCTCGTTGACCATTCACGATGGAATTTACGGACCGTGAATATTATACGGTCCGTATGTTCCTCCGTATGACTCGCCTTCTTCAAATTTCTTTCTCTCGAACCTCTTTTTTCACTCCATTTTCACGACTTGCTCCCGAATCACATTAAACATCTGCAACATGCCACAAACACATCAAAACGACCCAGACTTGCTTAAAAACAAGTAAAACTTATAGCCAAAAAGTGTCGAATGTGCCATAATTTCACGGCACATCAACACCCCCAACTTAAAGTCTTTGCTTGTCCTCAAGCAAGTCATACAAAACAATGACTCAATCTAACACCTAGATATCATAGAATAACAATGTCTACATTGGTTTTAACTCTGAACTACCGGCATGCATGTTTTTCTTCCAGTCGCCTCTGATGCTCTACCCTTGGTTTGCTACCTTCCTCCAACTGGATTTTGTGCTCTGCGCATCCCGCATGGAATACCCCGAATGTCTGCTATGGTCCACCCAATAGCACGCCTGTACTCCCTCAACACCTCCAACAGCTGTAAAATCTGCTCCTCAATCAGTAGAGCTGACACAATCACTAGCAATGTATTGTCTGGATCAAGGAACTCATATTTCAGATGTGAGGGAAGCTATTTAAGCTCCAATTTAGGTGGCTCAATGATCGAAGGCTTTGCTGGAGGAGTTTTTCTATTGTCCAGATCAAGATTCAGCTTCTTTGGTTGGTAAGAATATGATCCCAACCCAGCAAGCGAATTTACCGTCTCCACATAACCTTCCATATCTTCAGCATCAAAATTAACTAGAATACCAGCTAGAGCTTCACCCAAAATTTCTTCTTCTATCTTGAACTCTACTGCTTCATCAATAACGTCAAGCGAATCAATTACCGAAATGCTCTCATAAGCACTGGGTAACTTCATCCCTTTGCTGGCCTGAAAAGTCACTTCTTCATTGTTGACTCGGAACCTGATTTCATTTTTCTCTCGAATCCATCAAAGCCCTCCCCGTAGCAAGGAAAGGTCTCCCCAGTAATAATTGGAATGTCCCTATCAACAAGACAGCTTTAAGAATTACAAAATCGGCCGGGCAACATAAAATTACCAACCCGCACAAGTACATCATCAACCACCCCAACAGCCTTTGATCGACCTATCAGCCATTTGCAACCTCATAGTAGTCGGCCTTGGCATCCCCAAGCCTGATTGTTATTATATAGCAAGGGGCATCAAATTATTACTCGCCCCATTATCACACAAAGCGTGAGCAAAATCATGGTGCCCAACAGAACAAGGAATGGTGAACGCCCCAGGATCTCCCTTTTTCTGAACAATAGTCGTTGAGATGATGGAACTCACAGTGTGCGTCAAACTGACGGTTTCATGTTGAACCGTCTTCATCTTGGTGAGCAAATCCTTCACATATTTAGCAAAACCGGCATCTCCTTTCTGAACTTCCTTTCCAAGAAGGGGAAATTAAGAGATAACCGTTCAACCGATCATGAAATTTCTCGAACTTAGCATTTTCCTTCTTCTTCACCAACCTCTCGAGGAAAAGGTGGTGTAGATTTGAAAGTTGAGTCAAAGGTCGGAGAGCCCCTTTTTACTGTCGCTTACTTGTGTTCTCAACTCTTCTTCACTATCTCCGAAATATCGACCCTTCTTCGTTAACAATCTCATCAACGAATGGGTGCTTCGACCGCACCTCATCTTCTTCATCTATCGGCTCAAGATCAATCACCCTCTTATCCTGAGTATTTTACCACTCCTAGTAGTGATGGCAAACACACGGTCTACACCGCCTCCCCCATTCTTTGGATTTGGAATAGTGTCACTCGGAAGTCCTCCATTTTTAGGAGGATGCAGCTCTTTAGAAATATCCCTCATCTGTGACTCGAGCTTCCGAATAGCCGGCCACGGGAGCCCACCGTTCGTCACCCGATAAAGTTCTTTCGTACTTAGATTGATTTGCCGAATCTTCTCAAGCATCGTTTGAACCTTTCGAACTACTTGCCTCGTTGATCGCTTTCGTTGGTATATAAGGGTTGGAACTCTTGTTCCCAAAGTTGTTGCTATTGTTGTAACCCCTTGGTTCGCACCACCATAGTTATTGTTGTAGTTCCCGCAGTTGTTATAAGCACCTTGACCTTGTTGAGGTCTCCATTGATTCTCGACTCGATAACCACCCCGGTAATTCCGTCTCGGTAACCCCTCGGTAGTTATTCACATAATTAGCATCTTCAATCCGCAGGGGGCCCTTCGTGGAATGGACCATCTTGAGCATGGTACATCCCTTTTGGTAAAATTGCCTCCTCCTCACAAACATTGACCTTCTTGATCTGGGATTCATCAAACTTCTTCGTCAGCAAGGAAATATTTGTTGCAAGTTCTGCCAAGGTTTGCTGAGTGTCTTGATTCTCCTTCACTATATTTTGGATCATATTACTACCGAATGGTACCACATCAGCATTGTTTGAGTGCCAAGCCTGATTATGAGTTGTCAGCTTGTTAAGTATGGTGGTCACCCGTCGATAAGATTTGTTCATGAAACAACCATCACCGCATTATTCGCAACCGATCGCGACACTGGATCTAGCCCTCGGTAGAACTTCTCCATTAATATGTTCTCCGGAAAACCATGATTTGGGCTCTTCTACAAATAATACTTGAATCTCTCCCATGCTTCATATAATTGTTCCCCCGGTCGCTGCTTGAATTCATAGATATTTTCCCGAAATTCAGCCTTATTGCTAGGGGGTACCATTTTGTGAGAAACGCAAGAACCATCTCCGCCATGAAGTAATCGAATTCCGGCGCTTTCGAACCATGTTCTTGCCTCTCCACCAAGGAATATTTGAATAACCTCAACCGAATAGCATCTTGTGGAACGTTGTTCGGATGTGACCGGAACACACATCCATAAAATTTCGCAAAATGACGTTGAGGGTCATTCTCGGAGTTCCGAAAGTATCCCTCAAGCTTCAACAACTGATATAAAGAGGAATCAATTTTCACCGAAGCAGCTCCAACTCGAGGCTGAACAATAGCAGATGCATAATCCTCCTCTGGAACGAGCTCAGCGAAAACATTCTAATCATCCGAATCGTTAGCCCGATTGTTCAACCGATTCCCCTGGTTATCGCATGTTGATTTTGCCGATTCTCGATTCATGTTCACCGGTTTACACAGTAGCAAACAAGGTGTGATGGAATAAGCAAAAGACTTCAATAAAGCAAACACTATTTATTAATTTCAAAACGTATTCCCCGGCAACGGCGCCAAAATTTGATACGCTCAAATTACACCTATTAATGGTATAACGCGGACGTTGTCAAATATAGTAACCCAACAAGGTTGGGGTCGAATCCCACAGGGAATAGGGTGTGAAAAGGGTACTAAATTCGTAGAATGCTATGTTTAGGTCTAATATCTTAATCCGATGATTTTGAGAAAAGTTGGATTTTTAGTGACTAACTGTTAAATATTTCTTTGGTTGTGAATGTATGGTAAAAGAGACTAAGGTTGTGTCCCCGTTAGATAGAGTGTATGATCATGGGCATTGATCTTGATATACGTCTAATGGATCATTATATAAATGCACTTAATCCCGATATGAATCTCTACTATTTCTCAATAAATAAAGATTATTTCTTTCTATGATTTTTTCAAATATAAGAAAGTAACTATGAAGAACGATTAATTATTCCAAGTAAATTCTTCTTATTCCTAAGTGAATTTATTAAACAAAGTTTAAAGCTTTGAGTTCTTGTTGTTTATTCTTACCAACCCTAGTTATTTTCCCAAATAAATCAAGGTTTTTGGATTTAATCAATGTTTGCAACCATTAATTATGAATGAAGAATGAAGAATAAACAAACCCTAATAATCCATTATGTGTATATCAATCACAACCCAATCACAAAACACCCATCAATTGGGTTCACAACCCTAGTAAGGGAAATTAGCTACTCATAAAAGGAGAAAAACAATAAGCAGTAATAGAAAACATAATGCTTACAATTGATTGTTTGGAATTGAAGAGAATTGAATTTTAATTGTTTGTAATCTCCAAAAGATTTCAAAAATATGAGTGCTAATACTAAGGGAAAAGAAAACTGAGTTCTGTAATGAATAATAATGCAGGAAACCTAAAATCAGGTATTTATAAGAGTCAAAGCCGTGCAAAATCGGATCGACAAAATTGCCCCTCCGTCGGACAATGTACGGACCGTACTTTTTATACGGTCCGTGGAATCAATGGATGCCTTCCGTGAAATCTCTCCAGTGGTCCAATGTACGATCAACTTTCACGGACCGTAAATATTATACGGTCCGTATACTTTGCCCGTAAATCTCTTTGTCTTAACAACTCTTCTGGAACCAATATACGGTGGATTTTATGGACCGTAGATATTATACGGTCCGTACTTCTAGCCGGACATCCGCTTCTTCCAAAGACCCATTCTGTTGACCATTCACGATGGAATTTACGGACCGTGAATATTATACGGTCCGTATGTTCCTCCGTATGACTCTGTCTTCAGTAAATTTCTTTCTCTGAACCTCTTTTTCACTCCATTTTCACGACTTGCTCCCGAATCACATTAAACATCTGCAACATGCCACAAACACATCAAAACGACCCAGACTTGCTCAAAAACAAGTAAAACTTATAGCCAAAAAGTGTCGAATGTGCCATAATTTCACGGCACATCAAGACTTCATAAAAAAGAAATTAAGTTGGGGAACGAAAGGAACTGGTTCTCAAAAGAAATGACTTTGGAAGATGAAAGGGAATGTGCTACCTGTTTGGGCGAAAAGGAACTTGATCCATCCCTTCTATAACTATAAGGGACACAAGCTGGTTTGGATTCCCAAATCCAAACACTGATATCATGTGCAGGTTGAGGAGAGACAAAAGGAAGGTAGATATGACAGAAGAAGGCGTATGCACACATGGGAGGTATAGGACAACATATGAACAAAGTACAAAACTGCTGCTCAGCACTGTTAAGACTATCCAGAGACTCGGTCTCTCTGTGACTTAGGTTAGTTGTTCTTTCTGTACCTTCATATGTTCTCAACTATTTAAGTGCCAAGTCGGTCAAGCGTCTTCTAATTCAAATTTCAAACCTTAAGTCTTCCAATCGACGCTTCACTTCTGACCCAATCTGTCTTGTCTCTCACACCTGTCCTAAAAGGTCATCTCGGATACCTTAAATGCATCTCTCGTGTCTTTCTCTCTCTTCACTTACCAAAATTGTCAGACCGTCAAACTTCTCATTCTCTCTTTTGTCATCACTCTTACCAAGTACAAATATCAATCCTGTTTCAAGCCAAAACAAAATGAACTCTCAACTGATATCCTCAAAGCACCCAATCTCTTCTAACCAAAGTATATCTACATCTCTATCTGGTTTTTTCGAGCTAAGAGGACCCTTGGATCTTGAGGAAAGTGATACAGATATATACCTGATAGCGTCATACTTCTCTTCAAAATAATTGGGCGAAACAAGTGCAAAGGTTGAAATGGGAAGAGATAACATCGACAACTCTGAAGGACAACAGGTCAAAAATCTTAACAGGAAAGAAAACGATGTAGATGTCGTATCCTCTCTTACCTTGAGAAGAAAACTTGATGTCCCATTTGTGCTGAAGCACCTGGTGCCTTAAAAGAAAACTCAAGAGAAAATGTTGACTTTGATGGTGATTTTTTACTTCGTTCAGTGCGCAGTTAGATCTCTGGGGGTATGAAGGAAAAGAAGAAAAGAAAATCAAAGGGAATGATAGGAGGAAATGAGGAGATGGGGAGAAGAAAATAATACTCAATCTGCTTCGCAAAAAAAATGGAGGACAACTGCTATTGAGAGACATGAAATTAAACTGAGAAAGGAACATCTCCAAACACAGAAGATTCTATTTGGGATGATGATTAATATAAACCTAAAAGAGGAGACTGGGATGAAAGAACTGTAGGAGATGGTGGAATTTCAAAAGTGGACTCATCTTCTTATTCCATTGGCTCCTTGTGTGTATGAAGCTGAAGTAATGGAACTGTATACAAAATCTACTTCATCTTGATGACAGTGCTTTGGCCCTAACAGTGAATGTGACCGATTTTGTGCTGACTGAAGCAGTACTAGCCGAAATCTTGGGAGTACCAAGTGAAGAGTGATGTGACTGGAAAGGCTTCCACCTCCTTAAAAAATGTGATTGTTAAGGAAGGCAGGTCAGTCAGTCTAGGAAAGCTCCTCAAAAGGAATCTCGAGCCCACTTGTCAATTGGTTTTTGAGTTTATGGACAAAGTGCTCATACCAAGAAGTACAAGGGATGTCAGTGTCACTTCAGAACATATGGTACTCATGGAAGCTTTGTCAACTCTTGAACTGATCAATCTACCGACAATCATGATCAATCACATGATCAATGCAGTGAGCACTAGTGAAAATGATCCTATCTTCTTTATGGCTTCTTCCTGACAAAGGTCCTTAGACGCTTTAATGTGAGGAGTGACAAAGTCACCTTGGGAACAGAAGAGAATATGATCTTCATGGCTACTCTGGAAGATTGCGAGTGTGCCCCTAAAGGAGGAGGCTCCACCATCTATGTTCTTACAAAATCCCTAAAGGCAGCACATGCAGAAATTAAGTAGCTGAAAGTTGAGAATGCTCTTCTGACGGATCAGTTAAAGATCAACGTGGAAGATCTCAGGAACCAAATGCTCTAAGATCAGGGCGCATATATTGAGAAAATTGATAAAAGATTCTTCAAGCCTTGGGTCACCCTTAGTAATCAGTTCATAGCTTTTCCCTCAAGTCTCTGTTCCCTTCCCTTGGTTGATGTCTTAACCCCTATGTTCTCTATCTTTCTTGTCTGACTGGCATATTAGTAGTTTACTTTGACCTATGCTTGTACTGTTTGAACTACTTCCTAGTCTTGGGCTTTTACATTGATTTTATGCACTATTGCTTGCTTGCTCATGTTGATTTTGCTTGTAATATTCTCTGCTTATACCTCTTTTGGTTGCATTGTGGTTGTTTTTCCGATGATGCCAAAAGGGGAAAGAGATGATGAATATTGTGCACATGAAGTGAAAATGTGGCGATGGGATCACTTGAAAATGTGGCGATGGGATCACTGAGTTGTAAGAAAGAATGCATTAGATATACTGGCTGACATGCTGTGACTAAAGGGGAAGAACTGGAAGATTGATATGTGCCAAAACTGAAGGACCATTTAGTGGGTAACTTGGTATTCTGGTTCACAGCGAAAATGTATTTTGTTGCTAACATGTTGCAAGTGCATTCAAAATAATGGATGGTCTGTGTTGCAAGGGGAACAAGTGGGATCTGGTTCTCAAGGGGAACATTGTCTCTGAGTTTGTCATCATCAAAAAAGGGAAAATTGATAAGCTCAAGTGCATTCATTTTTTGATGATTGTAAAACTGATTCAGAACCAGATAGAGACCTAGTTTGTGATCTACTCTCTGTGCATCTTGCACGGTAAGCAGAGATAGCTGTAAAGTCGAGCTACTCACTGTACATATGTACGACAGTTGAGCTGGCCCATGCTTTAGGTCAAATATTGAATGAGGGGTCTCTATCTATCTCACATGCTTCCCACTATATATATAACATGTTGCAACATATTGTGAACCACTTGGAAAACCTAAAAATCACCCAAAAGGTGCAGCCGTCACAAGACTCTCTAAGTGTTCAACAAAGCTAATCACAAACTGAAGGACCTATTTCCAACACTGAAGATGCTTTATTCTCTTAGTTTTTTTTAAGCTTTGTTTCATGTGCTTTAACTTGTAAACCTACTCTTCTCTTATAAGAAGCTGTTGTAGGTATTTTAAATTCTTAGTAGTTGTTAGGCAGTTTACTTTTCAATCTATTAAGTGGTAACCTTGGCTAGTTTAGTCTAAGGTGTATTATTTGGGTTTGGCTAGAGGTAGTCAGCATTAATTTCCTTGGCTAGATTTAGTTAAGTGGAGGTATTTGCAATCGGTGTATTGCAAAGGTTGAGAGACGATGAGAATTAGTTCCTAGGTTGCAACTATTGTAAGGGTGAGGGATTATGGGAGTTAATCCCTAGTTTGCAATAGGTTGTAATCTGAAGTTGCTCGGTTAGTGGAGTTGAAATCCTACTAGGGTAGGTCGTGATTTTTTATTCCTTGAGCAAGGACTTTTTCACTATAAAAACAGTGCCTTCTTTACTTACTGCATTGCATAAGGGAACTGGTACTCAACTGGGTCTCTTCACATTGTATTTGGTGGACGCATAACCTATAACACATACCTATACATACCATATACACTGATAGTGTATATGCTGTGTATATTTCAGACATATTGGTAAACTAGTTGGTCCAACTACACATATCCATCACTTTCCCTCTCTGTACCCCCAAAACAAGGCTTAAACAACATCTTGAAGTGGTGTTAATTGGGCGAGAAAAATAGCAAAACACCGGGTGGTTGTGATGCATCCAAATACAGTTTACGGAAGTGACAAATTAAGAAGGAATTTTGCTATAAATCTCTAAGGGTGTTGGAAGATTTTAAAATATGTATGAAAAAAATATTTAAATTATAAATATAATGTAATTTTTTTTTGAATAGTGTTCAACTAAAAATCCTTTATTGAATGTAACATCGTCTTTGAGTTAAGATGAAGCGATAAATTTAACTCGTCTTGGCAGACCCTATTTAACATGTGAGCCTCTATTGGTCAATTTTCCTTTTCCTAGGACATGGACAACATACATATCACTTGTAAGTATGTCCCAAATGAAAATGAAAAGATTGATCAATTGGGACAAGTAGGGGCAGATCTACGTATTAAGGAGGTACAGAGTGCCATGCCACCTGCAAGCTTCGGCCGAAACTCTATAAATATATCTATATTTATATAAGAAACAGTATAAAATATTGGAGGGCCACCCGTAATAACAAAAGTAGCCGTAGTGCCAGTGGAACTAGTTTTTCTCTGTTTACTAGGGATCGAATTTGGCATGATGAGCATTGTTTTAAATTTCATAACTTTTCAGTCTCTACGCAAATACACCTACGGACTACAACACATACTAGTTGACACTCTTGGTTTATAAACATTGACTATTTTATTTGTTTAATTAAGTATAAAAGTAGAAATTTTCTTAGAATAAAATAGTAGAAAGTTAGAAAGTTTCTTTCTCTGATATTCTCTCATCTCTCTCCTAGTAAAACAAAATTTCCTTCCCAAACAAAAATTAACCTCCGCCACTTTCCCCTACTCCCGGTACCACTGTCGCTGGCCACCACGGCTCTACTGCCTCTGCTTCCACTATTGTAGGCAGGGGTGGAGCCAGTGTACGTGTTACGGGTTTGGTCGAACCCTGTAACTTTGGTCCAAACCCTATATTTGTCCTAAGAAATCCATTGAATATATATACATTTTTAATTTAGAACCCAGTAACTTATAGTATGAGCCACCCCTGATCTAATGGTCTATCTCTCGCCTGCTAGCCTACATAAAAAGTTGTCATTAATAGAACCCTTGGATTGAGTTAGCCTACTACTATGGAAAAGGAAATGGTGTATGTTGTTAGCACCTAATTTTTGACTTCCCACAATTTATTTCAATTACCCAGAGTCCTTGGATGATAACGGTAGTGAAATATGTATTTTTAGAAGTCAAAATAATTTTATAAAATTATTTAGATAATATTTTACCATGCTTATTTTGGTAAAATAATTTCTATAACATTATAAATCATTTAGAAATTTATTTACATATTTTTACATATTTTGCAACAATTATGATATATTTGCTAGATTTAACCAAAAGAAAACGATTTTAAATAGTTAATTTATTTGATTGTTTAAATTACCAAAATTCAATTAGCAAATATTTTACTCTGTTTAATTCAAGGAATTTGATTAATTAAAAGAATTAATCATTTTACCCCCTCAACTCTTGATTTCCCCATTTTTATTAGGATTTTACTATAATTAATTAAATGCTTAATTGTGATTAATTCCCTAAAACTGTTTATTATAAAATTGATAATGGCTACAATTGAAATGGTCAATTCTGACCTTAATTGAAAGCCAATTTGTGACACCCCAAACCGAGGGGCATAACGGGCACCCGGCTTGACTCACTGAGCGTCACGTGGCGTGCTTAGAAGCATAATTTATGTCTCAAAACTATGCTATGTCATCCGCCGCAGAAAAGGCCCAACATGACAGTAGACATCGCCCCCGCGCGCGCGCACACACACACACATATAAGTATGGACACATATACATACGCGAGTCGACAAGGCCGCCACTATCCTTATACATATAACATATGACTGGCAAGGTTAGAACAATGACATCATAACTTCACTGGGGCCGACAAGGCCACACATGATATACACATACCTACATCTGTCTATGAGCCTCTAAGAGTGAACGTGTGTATACTGGTCGGGATTGGGCCCCGCCATACTCGTCAGACATAATGAATACATAACATATATGTCATATATATACTTAACCTACGCAAGTCCGAAGGAATGGAGCTTGCTGACCATACACTGACTGTATCATCCTACCAAGAGCCTCCGAGATACTCTGCCATGACCTGCAACACGAAATGCAGCGTCCCGTGAAATGGGACGTCAGTACGGATTGAAGTACTGAGTATGTAAAGCAGGAATACATGAATATAAGTAAGTAACGAATAGAAAGAATAGTAACCACCTGGGACATCTGAGGACATACAATATGCAATGCATGCGTTTGAAAAATCATATGCAAATATACATATATATAGTAGCATCATCATCAGGTCATCATTGTATCATCATCATCCCGCATCCGGGGAAACATCATCATAACATACCCACTGCAGTAGTGAGCACATCTACGTGTCTGCCCGGCCGACTATAGCGCGGCACGGTGTAGTAAAATAGTATATATATATATATATATATATATATATATATATATATATATATATATATATATATATATATATATATATATATATATATATATATATATATATATGAGGAATCAATGAAAAGTAATCGGGCCCTTCGAAGTGACGTAAGATCGTAGCCTTCGAATACATTATGGAACTCGTGTCATCTCAAGGAAAGAAAAAGGGAAATGAAGATAGCCATAACATAATTATGGTACTCGTCATGTAGCAACCCCTTTGGGAGGATGCCACTTACGAAACAAAAGAAAATTTCATACTTACATCGTTCAGAAGAAATTTATTTAATAAGGTATTCGCAATAATTTAGTAGCGAAAATAGGCTCATGTGAACAAGTTTCCAAAAATGACATCTCAACATAGTAGGATCTAAAAGAAACCTCCTAAAACAAAATAGAAATATCCAACCATAAAAATGGACAACACCTATTTTGAGCTAAATCAATACTTTAGAATTTATCAAACATTTAGTAGAGAAATATTTTTTATGCTACGACATCCAAGGCTCATACCAAGCATGAAATTCAACTCCCAATCTCAAATACAAACTAGTTAAGTTCCCAAGTTCGACACAAGTACTAAATTTGATATATTACAAGACTTGGGCATGGACACTCCCAAAATAGTCAAGTCATTCATCAAAACCAAGTTACAAAATATTAACATCATGACCCAAATTTCATTCAAAAGTGCATATTTAAGTGTATCACATGGATCACGTACAAGTCCCCAAAAGTATACAAAATGAATGTGCTCATGCAAATGTGATCTTCATCTAAGAGAGTCTACTTCAAATGGTCTTCCTCAAGTCCCTTTCGGAACATCACCTACGATAGTAACAAACTATCGCTAAGCATAAAGCTTAGTGACACATAAACTTAACTAGCACTTAGAATAAAAATATAATGTAAGGCGTACAAGAATAAATTCTAGGAATAAGCTTGTCAAAATCACCATCAAGAACTAAATGAAGGTACAATCCTTTCAAGAAAATAAATATCAAATATTAAAATAGTTCAAGATATCAATATTCAAAATCTCAAATATCAAGAAGCTTTCCAAAGCAAATCCAACAAAGTTCATCATTTGGTTAATTTCGCCCAACACATACATCATGCAATTACATCAAAGAATAATCGAATAACAAGAAGGACCGGAGTCTTAAATCAAATAGGATCGTCACTCAATAATCAACAGAATCAAGAACCATGTTGAAAGTGGCTTCCCCATTCATACTTAAGATGGACCAAGATCCATAATTAAGATGACATCTGAATCCAAAGTCAAGATGGGACAAGATCCGAATAATCTCAAGAGGCATGCCAATATAAGTGGCAAGTCACTATCACAAGAAGGACAAAGTCCCAACGAGAATGTGATAATGCTCAAGCAATCCGTATATGTGGGCGAGTTAGTTTGTCTTACAAAGCATTCCACATGATACCAAATGATATTCAAAGTTGCCGAATGGCCCAAAGTGTTCATACTCAATTAAACATAGCTAAATAAGAATTTAACTAGCAATAACCGAATAGGATAGCAAATTAAAGTAAAGACATGTTTTACCCAAGCTCAAGATATTCAACATACTTCAACTAAATAAAATGTGAAATTCAAGAATATGTGCAAACCTTGGAGCTTTAGTGACTCTAAAGCTCAAAGAAAAACACCAAGAAGTTACAATCCCCAAGGCAACGATCAAGCAATTATATCGACTTCCTTAGCTTTTACAAGAGCCTCTTGCACCTTAAATACACAATGGAATACTCACTTAAGGCCTGGAGTTTAACGATATAAATGATAAATCATGACGAACAAAAACGGGGCTAAATAGGTCACCATTATTGCAAAATTTTAAGTAGAAAAAAATTCTGGACAGCAGCTATGTGCTGCCTTGCAGTCCGTTTTTGACATAGTAAACAGAGGAATTAGAATTTTCGCAAAACACAAAAGTTGTGGGTAATTTTCTTATCTTTTCACAGCATTTTGAATCACCAAATTCCGCCTTATAGATAAAAAGTTATGGTCAATATACTAACTGCTGCCAGCTCCAAAAACGGGATTAAATTTCCTTACTTCAAGGTTTCAAAATCTCTAACAAAAACTTGAATATTTCATCCAAAATAATATGGAATAACAAGCTTACCACAAGATTGATTGAGCTTCTCCACAAACCCAAAACCTAGGATTATCAAAACAAGACTTAACCTATTTGATTCTTGGTGGCAACCTTCCAAAATATATACAAAGCATGAAAACTAGGAGGATCTTGTTGATATTTGGAGAGTAGTTTAGGTGGATTGGGATTTTTAATGGATGGTTTAGGAGGAGAAGAAGAAGAAGAAGAAGAAGAAGAAGAAGAAGAAGAAGAAGAAGAAGAAGAAGAAGAAGAAGAAGTCGAGAGTGAGGTGAAAGAAATGGTCTTCTTTCCTTGTAGTACACATTTTTATCAATTGGGTCTTACTAATGGGCTTCAATATCCAAAATAAAAATAAAAATATGACAAGTCTAAATTATTTTTTTCCAAACAAAAACTAAAATTTTAAACTCAAGAAAAATAATAAAAAATATTTACTACAAGAGCAAGATTATTTAACTGCCAATAATAAATTTAGGATGTTACAAATCTCTCCCCCTTAAAAGAAATTTCATCCCGAAATTTACCTTATACTAGTCTTGGAATGTGGGTATTGTATTCGCATGTCCTCTTCTCGCTCCCAAGTAGCTTCTTTGCCAGAATAATTTCTCCATAGGACTTTTACTAAGGGGATTTTCTTCTTTCTAAGCTCTTTTACCTCACGTGTCAAGATTTGGATAGGTTCCTCTTCATATGTCAAGTCAGGACTGACCTCAATGGATTCAACAGGAAGAATATGAGATGGATCTGAACGATATCTTCTAAGCATAGAAACATGATCTTCTAAGCATAGAAACATGGAAGACATTGTGGATCTTATCTAAATCCGGTGGAAGAGCTAGTCTATATGCAATTGGGCCAACTCTCTCAAGTACCTCATATGGTCCACTAAATCGAGGACTAAGTTTTTCTTTTTGGCCAAATCTCATAATCTTCTTCCATGGAGAAACCTTTAAAAATACCTTATCTCCCACTTGATGCTCAATCTCACGCCTCTTAAGATCAGCATAAGACTTTTGTCTATCCGAAGCATTTTTTAGACGATCCTTGATGATTTTTACTTTATCTTCAGTTTGTTGCACAATCTTAGGACCAACCACTTTTCTTTCACCAACTTCACTCCAACAAAGAGGAGTTCTACATTTTCTCCCATATAATGCTTCATAAAGAGGCATGCCAATGCTTGATTGATAGCTATTGTTGTAAGAAAATTCTATCAAGGCTAGGTGTCTGTCCCAATTACCCTCAAATTTCATAATGCAAGCTCGAAGCATATCTTCCAAGATTTGAATTACCCTCTCGGATTGGCCGTCTGTCTGAGGATGGAAAGAAGTACTAAAGTTCAACCTAGTGCCCAAAGCTTCTTGCAAGCTAGTCCAGAATCTGGATGTAAACCTCGGGTCTCGGTCAGATACAATAGAAACGAACTCCATACGACCCTCACAATCTCATTAACGTACAATTCTGCTAAACGTTCAAATGGGTAGTCTACTCTGATGGCCAAGAAATGAGGACTCTTGGTTAGCCTATCAACTATAACCCAAATTGCATCATGATTTCTTCGAGTGCGTGGAAGTCCAGAAACAAAGTCCATAGTTATTCTTTCCCATTTCCACTTAGGTATCGATAAGGGTTGTAACAAACCAGCTGGGACTTGATGCTTGGCCTTTTGTTTGTTGACAAACAAAGCATTTAGAAATAAATTCCGCAATGTCTTTCTTCATACCATTCCACCAATAGTGTTCTTTGAAGGTTCGGTACATTTTAGTACCTCCAGGATGCATTGTTAATGGTGAAGTATTTGCTTCATTTAGAATTTCTTTCCTCAAGTTGTCATCTTTAAGAACACATAATCTACCTTGATAAAATAGTACTCCATCCTCTCTCAATGAACCTCTTTGACTAATTTCCCATCTTGAACCTCTTTGACTAATTTCATGAGATTCTCGTCTAACTTCTGTGCTTCTTTCACTTGCTCAAGTAGGACCGGTTTGGCTTGCAAACTAGCAACAATTGAACCATCAGAATTAAATGCAAGACAAGCATTCATGGCTCTTAATTCAAGAAATAAAGGCAATGGACTTAGAGATAAACTTCCAAAGGATTTGCGACTTAAAGCATCTGCAACCACATTGGCCTTACTCGGATGATAGTCAATCGTGCAATCATAATCTTTGATGAGTTCAAGCCACCTACGTTGTCTCAAGTTCAATTCTTTTTGTGTACCTAAGTATTTCAAGCTCTGGTGATCAATAACTATGTGACACTTTTCTCCATACAAGTAATACCTCCAAATTTTCAAAGCAAACACAATGGGTGCAAGCTCAAGGTCATGAGTAGGATAATTCAACTCATGCGGTTTCAATTTTTGAGAGGCATAAGCAATCACTTTCCCTTCTTGCATAAGAACACTGATGTGCCGGGAAATTACGGCACATTTGACACTCTTTTACGAGAAGTTTTACTTGTTTTTAGGCAAGTATGTGTTGTTTTGATGTGTTTTTGACATGTTTCAGGTAAATCAGGAAGTTCGGGTTCAAGGAGTGAAGTTGCAGAAAAATTGCACTGATGCTTACGTTTCACGGTCCGTATAAAGTTTCACGGACCGTGGTTCTGTTCGTATAAGAGGTGGCCACTTAACAGAATGTCTCAGTGGACAGTGCTGAACCACGGACACTTATACGAACCGTACAACATTATACGGGCCGTATAAGTTGAGAGGATGATAATTGAGGAGAGTTTCACGAGCAAGACTGTACGAGCCGTATAACATTACACGGACCGTGGAAGGCCTGTCCGTATTATTTTTTGAAGAAGCTGAAGGAAGGTCGTGGAAGCCTTGTACGGTTCGTGGAAATTTGTACGGACCGTATAAGTGCCGCCTGGGACCTAAGTGCAAATTAGAATTTTACGTGTTGAAACCTATAAATAGTCCTCTGTAGGGTTTTTATTAGGATTAGTTCTGATATTTTTAGTTTTTGACTTAGAACATAAAATACTCTCAAGTTTTTGAAGGTTCTAACATCAATCCAATTATTCTCAATTCCTCTTTTATCCAAAGTAAGCAATTATGAATTCTTCAAATTCTTGTTTCTTGTTCTTTGTCATGAGTAGCTAATTTTCCCTACTAGGGTTGTGAACCCAATTGATGGGTGTTTTGTGATTGGGTTGTGATTGATATACAAATAATGGATTATTAGGGTTTGTTTATTCTTCATTCTTCATTCATAATTAATGGTTGCAAACATTGATTAAAGCCACAAACCTTGATTTATTTGGGAAAATAATTAGGGTTGGAAAGAATAAACAACAAGAACTCAAAGCATCAAACTTTGTTTAATAAATTCACTTAGGAATAAGAAGAATTTACTTGGCATGATTAATCATTCTTCATAACTACTTTCTGATATTTGGAAAAATCATAGAAAGAAATAATCTTTATCTATTGGGAAATAGTATAGATTCATATAGAGATTAAGTGCATTCAAATAATGATCCATTAGAAGTATATCAAGATCAATACCCATGATCATACACTCTATCTAAAGGGGACACAACCTTAGCTTCTTTTACCATAAATTCACAATCAAATCAATAGTTAGCAATCG
>NC_081351.1:42762198-42783360 GCF_029784015.1 Lycium ferocissimum | reverse complement strand
CTTGATGATGAGGGTATTTTGAGGTTTAAAAAGGGGGTTGCGTACACAGAGTTGGTGATTTGATTGTTAATCTTAAAGGGAAAACCTTTCCCCGGGTCTCCTTCACCCGGGAGCAAAAAGATGTATCGTGACTTGAGGCAAAAACCCATTGGGGGGGGTAAAATTTGAAGAAGACATTGTGGAGTTTGTTGCCGGTGTTGGTGGCGGATTAAGTATGACCCCAGGGGGGTGGACCCGGGAAAAATCCCTTCCCAAAGTGGAAATGGGAAAGGATGAAATGGATTTCGAAGTTAGTTTGAAGACTCGGGAAAGGTTTGATTCGATTTGGGTTATCGTGGATAGGTTGACTAAGTCCGCACCTTTTCCGGCGGAATTCTTATAATCCGGAGAATTTGGGGAAAAATTTCTTATAAAAAAAGTATTTATTCCGCTGTTTTTTAAAATTTAAAATTAGTTATGGGAAGGGTTCCTACGTACTTTGTTTTCTTGACCTACACTTTTTTGCTTTTTTTAGAATCGAGTCCCAGGAATCGATTTCCTCTTCGTGGCTAATATTGAGGATTTCGATTGGGGTCCCGGGATGAGCATGAGGACGATCGTGGGTGACCCCAATCATTATGTCTTTTTTTCTTTCCCGGACAGTTTTTTAGGCTACTATGTATTATTATGATTCGGACAAAAGTATTTAGTTAGATGCTCTTTTTGACGCCCAAAATTTCGGGGTTGGATTAAAAATTATTTCTATATTTCTTTATATTTTTAAATGTGAGACTTACGTTTTTTTTATCTTTTTCCCGCTTTTTTTCACTAAGTGTGCGGGCCCCCTCCCTTTTTCCCCCTCGGTGGGGCGAACCCTTATTCCAACAATCAAAAATATATAAATAAAGCGGAAAAAATAAAATAACGTAAGTCTCACGATAATAATATAAAGAAATATAGAAATAATAAAAAATCAACCCCCCTTTTACGGTCGGGTCATACAAAAGCATCTAACTAAATCTTTAAGTCGAATCATAATAATACATAGTAGCCTAAAAAATTGTCCCAGAATGAAACAAAACATAAGGGTAAAAAATCGTCGGCTCGATCGTCCTCATCCGTCCGAGGGCCAATCGAAAAACCCCGAATATTAACCACGAAAAAGTAGAAATCGATCTGGGGGTCTCTCTTCATAAAAAATGCGGCAAAATGTAGTCGGTACAAAAAAGGGAGTGCGGTAGGTATCCCGTGGCCAAGACTGAAAAACGTATATAAAAAAACAACAAAAAAAGAAAAACTATAAACAAAAAAGACAAATAAAAATGAATCCCCTATCCCCAAAACAGTACTTTTATGTTATAACATCTAAACCCTTGTGCCAAATTTAGTATAATCAAAACCAATGGTACATCCCCGGTAAATATCCAAAAAATCAAGGAACCAAAAATATAATGCAATGCAATAATGTATGTAGGATGAATGCAATGGGATCGGTTTTTTGCACAAATGTCCGGGGAGTAACTCCGCTCTCGGGGTCTGACCCTGGGGGCCGGAATCCCCCCATCCACTTGAAATAACCTCGGATCACGACACCTCTCCCGATCCCCCCAAAGACCTGGGGGAAAAAGGACACTCCGCGTTCCCCGGGAAAACCCCGGGCAACAAACACTCGTCTCTCTTTTACCCTCTCCCCGGCAAAGACCTCGGAAACTTTTTCTCAATATCATATTAGTGCCATAACCATGCAAAATCAATGTTCATGGAAATGCATGAGTATGATGAAATGTAATGTTAAAAAAAATTAAACCCAAAAAGGGGACCCCAAAAGGAATCAATAATATCGGAATAAATTTTTTTCAAAAAACCACGAAAAGGAATCACCTCCTCTCTCCTATCAATCCCAAATAAACACCCCAAAATCATAGTCTGATATTCATTAAACACAAAATACTCAAAGCTCCAAATGACCCAAAGGCCAAAAAAAAAAGATCGAATAAGTAAAGGCAACCATTTTACCCCCAAATTTTTAAACCCCCCCCAAAAAATTTCATGCCCGGGGGTTTTATGCTTCTCGGCAATATCATCTAAACATACGCCCCAAAAAGTCCCCGTCTTAGGGAACCCTCTGCCCAATCTTGGGGCCAAGGGGGTCCGAACTCCGTACCAAAACTTTTTTCCCTTTAAAATGTTCCGGGCGGACAAAAGGGCTTTAGTGTTTTTGTCCCAATATTTAAAAGCTCCCCCTAATACTTAAAATTTAAGGCGAGCAATATGGTTAAGCTACGGGGAAATTAAACGTATTCTAACGTTAGTAACTCTTTCTAGATGTTTAGGCGATGTTTTTTTGTATCTAAACCAACCACTCCCAATACAACAAAAATTTATTGTTAATACCTTTTCCGGACGGCCCCCATATTTTAAAAGCTTCATAATACAAACATTCACTACGCCCACATTCCAACTTATATTTTTGGCTTAAGTTTTCAATTAAAAACATACCATCCAAAATAACCCAATATGTCATGAAAAGAAAGTTAGATCTTACCTTGACAACTTGACTTCTCTACTTGCTGTAGTTGGTGACTGGAGATGGAAATGGTTCTTGTTGCTCCAAAGACTATCTTCACGTTTTAGGGACCTTCTAAAGGGTTGAAACACCTTGGAAAATAATTTTTGGATCAAGACTCAAAGGGCTCAAAAATCACCCCCCCTTGGCCGAAAGCTTCCTCTTTCCTCTCTAGGTTTTCTTTCTTTGTTGTGAAGTTGAAATGAATGTAATGGCTGATTCCTTAGTCATTATTTGGTTCAACTTTGATGCCTACAAGTTGGTCACATGCTCCACTTATGGCATGAGTCACTCCATTAACTTTACACTTAAAATTCCATTTTTTTTTTTCTACAACTTTAGGCCAAGGCCAAGCCTCACCTTTCTTGTTTTCTCCTTTCTTCTTTCTTTTCAATTGTTTACAAGACAATTGTATGTGTGGTGAATGATTCATACACCATCATTTGTCCATTGTAATTATGCCAAGATGAATGAGCAATATTTAATGTGAAATGATCCCTCCACCATGTTGGGTCTTCCTAAAATAATGTATACTTTCATAAAGTAGTAGATGCTTAAATATTCAAATGCATGCTTCACATGGATGCCTTATTTTCAGTCACTTGGCTGAATTCCACACTCCTTTCTTTCAATTTGGTTGTCCACAATATAATGTAAGTGTAGTGGATGAATCACATTTAAATGTATATTTGTATGTCTCCCATAGTAGTCTTATTTAAGATGACTTTGAGTCATCTTTTGGACATGGCATGTTAATGTTCATATTGGCTCATTGTTGCCACTAATTTTAACTTAACACCACGATTAAGTAGTTTCTAATTTCCATTAATGCTTCTATACCAAACAAAATTTGTAGATAAATTGTGACTTCAAACGAAATCGGAAGTTAAAGTCTCACTTTGTATCTTGAGATAGTCTTAATACTCAGGCCCGACTTGAATCATCCATATCTCCTTACCCGATATCATTTTGACGAGCTGTTTGTTGCGTTGCAAACTAGACTCGATGAACTTAATTTTAGGCTTTTGAAACACATTAAAACTCTTCATATACTAGGAGATATGCCTCCTACAATATAGGCTAAAATCGGGTCCGAGATTTTACTGAAATTGTTCCGATTCATTTCGTTTAACTTCTAATCCTCTTCCAACCTCATGTAACCTCTTATACATACATATACACAGTCATTTACATCCATAACAATTCATATACATGTCTCGAAGGGTCCGTAGAATCACAATAACCATAAGTAGAACTCACAAAGCTTCGACGAAACTCCAATCGAAAAAGTATATTCCTATCTTTTGTCCATCTTCTATATCATTACTAATAATCTCAAATACTTTAAAAGGTCACTCACATTACCTCATATACATACTCATAACGCGATTTCAAATCCTTTAGGTTACCAGGTCACCTCGAGATACTTAAGACAACCATATTTATAACGATATTCTTACTAACTCGATTAACTTTCCTTGAACCTTCTTAACTCATTCTTTCTTGTTTTAATACAAGTAGCAAGGATTATTATGGAGTGTGACATTCTCCCCTCCTTTAGAACATTCGTCCTCGCATGTCAAATGAGGACTAAAACTCGTCAATTAAATAACCGAATCACCCGTTATCGCGTACTATAGGCGTTAAGATTTGACCACGAAAAGGGTGTTTTAGGAATATTATGCCTAAAAGTGCTAAACGACCAAATGGGTCGTTACAGATATAGTATTTATTCAATTTTTAATAAAGAGTTAAATAGATCATGTACTAGTATGTGTGTCCTTTACTTATATAGTAGATGATTTAGTGTATAGAGTGCAGCTTATACACGGAAGATTAAATCGTTGGTTCTTATAAGTATAAAGTTTATGTTCACAATCTAAGATGAAATTTGGACAAAGTCATCGGTATGATTGTAGCACAAGATTAATATAATGTATCTTCATTATGGGAACGACATAGTTCCGTCTTCTTGTGTTAGTACGTTTTGTATGTATTAAACGGACCAAGTAGAGATCAGTGTTTTTGTACTGAATACATAAAACAAAATCTCTAGTTCATTAAATGTACTTATACTCTTAATCTTGATATAATTATTATGATCAATGTGATTTGTTCATTATATTGATTTATTAAAAGGTACGATTCAATTGCGGGTCTATGTAATCTTGGTAAATTGGATAATGGCAAAATTCATTTGTGAAATAGTAATTAGTTGATAGAATCCATGTCTCGACTTTGATATTGATGATACCCCTTTATAAATGCATGCTTATAAGTCTCATGTGAAAACCCTGCAGGTGGATTTTTTATCCGTCACATGATATAAGTTAAGTGGAATATAAAGGATTCAATTAGTCAATGAATTAAATTATCAGTAATTTAATTTAATTGATTGGTATATGTAATCTTAACATGGGGACTTAAATAAGATTTAATGAAATATTTTGAAATTGAACTGAGGAGTGCAGTTACGATTTTTTAGTGGAATAATTCATAATTTATTATGGTAGGATTAATTCAGATATTTCGAATTAATTCCATAATAGAAAGCCTCGTTAATTAAATTCTGTGGTCCCTGCTGTGCCCAAAAATAATAAAGAATTACATGGAATATTATTTCTTGGTGGAAAATAAAGACCCAGCAGGTTTTGGAAAAGGGTGAAAACCCTAAAACCTGTAGTTATAAAATAAGGGTCTTATTTCATAAGGAGGCTAAGGATTTTACAAGTTTTTACACTTTTTCCATAGAAATTCGCCCACACGAATTTCGCAGATTCTGGTATTATTCGAGTTACACGGTGGAGAAATTTGATCAAGGATGAACACGTCGGATAGCTCGTGATTGAAGGCTAGATTCGTGCATTAAAATTTTGTATTTGATTAATATCTTAATTATGTGTTGCATTCACGCCGTTTACGCTCGTACTCCATCGGAGAGACTAACAGATCTCCATGTCATAATTTTACCCACTTTTAATTATTTATTTGCTGACATGGGCTGCCATTGTGTAATAAAACATACCCCACCTTTTTCTGAACTTAAATCTTTTTCTCATCTTTGAAGAATTCTTATCTTTCAATGGTTGGATTTCAGCCTTACTGGGAAACCTCTGTGCACCACAATAATGTCGTAGATCCATTGAACGGAATACCGGGACGAGAGCCAGAGAGAATTTCAAGGAAACAATTTTATATTGAAGTATATATATGTGTGAAAATGTTGATTTTGACGGAAAAATTATTTTAGGATCATTTGCTTCCATATTGAAATTGAAATGATATATACATTAGATTAGAAAGGAAATGAGGATGACTGACATAAGGAGGTAGGTGAGTGTTAGGAGTAAAGCAAAGCAATATAGTATACTAGAGAGAGAAAGTTGTCAACTTGACCCAGATGAGCTTGCAGTCTAAGACTCATTTTTGTTGAAAATGGATTATTCATGTTTTGTCAATTTCATTATATTTGTTTATAGTTTTATGTTTGCAGTTTATCTTTTTTCTCTGAATGAGGTGAAAATTCGATTCTCGGTAAAAAAAAAAAAAAAAGAGTTCAGTTTGATAATGTGTTCGTCAAGTTGGAGTAATGTCGATCAATCCATAAATAAATATTGGAAGTAAGAAAATTTGGTGGTGAAATTCCAATTAAAGAAATGCTCATTACTTCCTGGACAAAAAAGGAGGATGGAAGCGGAGTGAGAATAGATTGAAGGACCCACCAAAGAATTCTTCAAAGATGAAGAAAAAGATTTAAGTTTAGAATAAAAAAAAAGGCGGGGTAGCTTTTATTACACAGTGGTAGCCCATGTCAGCAAATAAATAAATTAAAAATGGGTAAAATTATGACATGGAGGTCTATTAGTTTTAAAGGGTGTATATGAACCATTTCATTAAGGGCATGGGTATATTTGACCCCATTTTTAAACGAAGGGTAAAATTGAGCCATTTTCAATAGTTGAGGGGCATTTTTGACCCTTTTCCCTTTTTAATTTACCATAGCCAAGTGCTTTCTCTTTCTCTTTTCATGTTTACTTATCTTATTGCACAGTTAAGTATCTTATCAAAGTTTCTTTTCGGATTGGGTTCCTCTCCATTTTCTCCAAGTTCTATCTAACATTAGAGACACGTGGTATGTGTTAGAATTAATGGCTAAGATTTAATTGACTAAACCAAAGGTCTAACCATGATTTACATAATTAATAACTTATCCATAATACATAATTAATAACTTATCCATAAATATATTAGAATATTTTCTCTCTCTTCCCATTTTAATATTCCATTTTTTTCCAATTATGACAACTCTTTAATGATGATATTTTCAGAATATAAACAACTTTTTCAAAAATATACAATTACGAATTGAATAATGGGGTCTATATTATGTGAATTATTAAGCATCATAATTGAAAAAAATGGAAAAATATCACAAATTGAATAATAGGGTCTATTTCTGGGTAGGAAAAAAAAATTAAGTGGCAAAAAATGATCGGGTAAATCAGAAAAGATATTCTACTGCATAGGAAAATTAAAATAGGAAGAGAGGGAAAATATTCTAATATATTTATGGATAAGTTATTAATTATGTAAATCATGGTTAGACCTTTGGTTTAGTTAATTAAATCTTAGCCATTAATTCTAACACATGTCACGTGTCTCTAATCTAAGGTAGAACTTGGGGAAAATAGAGAGAAGGGAAATGGAGAGGAGCCCAATCCTTTGTTTTCTACTTAAATTGTTGTGCTTATTTGTTCTGAATCAGTAGCTACCGAGGAAGAATGTCTTATAATGTTATTTGGGAACACGGGATATTTGGCTGGAAACAAATTCAAGATGTTGCAGATGGTTGCCGCTAACGCCCGGTTAGTCTATATGCCTTTTTGGTAGTAGAAAAGAGCCTTCTTAACCAAATATATGTTATTATTTTTTTTTTCCTTTTTCTGAAATCGAGGGCCTTGGTTTAGGTTTAGGGCCTTACAAATTTATTAAAATTGCAATAAATAGTAGACATGAATCCATAACTAATGGGTTCAATTAAAAATCCTAAAAGATTAAATCCCTAAAATTTAAATTTTGAATCCTCCTCAAAGCGAGGCAAGGGCTCACCTTAAACCGCGCTCGGCGAGCCTGAGGGACCAAAATGCCCATGCTATAAATTCAACACTTAACTCAAAATTTCATTTATCAGACATTCCAACTTTGTTCTAAAGCCCTAAGCAGCCATTTTCCTCCTCTCCTCATCCTCCCACGCCAAGGATCACTCTAACGATTCCTAAGTAATTCTAACATTAATTCATGATTAGTAACATGATTCTTCAACCAAAACATAGGATTTCCAAGGTAAATCCTTCTCAAGCGATTCAAAGCTAGAGTTTTGGTGTTCTTCACTAGAGAAGCAGTTTAGTTCGTTGGATTGGAGCGATTAAGGTATGTAGGGTTTCTATCTACGTGTGGGAACATCATTATTCTTCCCCACGTCACGTTCTTCCACGATTATACGAAATTTCACCAAAATTAGGATTTCCAGCCATGTTCATGATAACCCTAAGTACATGTACCATGATATACCATGTTGTATTAATAATTTGTTATTGTGTTCTTAATATTTCATTTTGGTTATTGAGAATCTATCCGTAATCCATGAAAACCCTGTCATGACCCAAATAGCCGTGAGTGGCACCCACACTAAGTCTCCTAGTGGGCGACCATCCCCTTACCCAATTATCAAACCATTTAAGCAATTATAACTCAATAACTAGAATTAAATCATAAATCCGTCTAGTCATGCCACCAATAAATAAAAGTGCGGAAATCTAACTATTATAACCCCAAATCCCGAAAGTCATCGTACAAGGACTCTAAAACATAACTGTCTAAAGAACAAACAACTGTCTACAAATGTAAATAATAACTGGAATGAAAGTAGACATCAAATAAGAAAGATGTTCAGGCGGTATAGCATGGATAGGAGCTCACCCTCGGATCTCTGGTGCTCATACTTAACCTGCTGACAATTTAAACACTGTGAAACAAACTCAACAATATCACGCTTCATCCTAGCCCACCAATAATGTTGCCTCAAATCCCGATACATCTTGGTAGCACCAGGATGAATAGAATATCTAGAACTGTGAGCCTCCTCTAAAATCGTCCAAATCAAGTCATCAGCACGAAGGACAAAAACACGCCCCTTGATCCTTAGAATGCCCTCATTATCAATCATGACCTCTTTGGCCTCACCACTCAAAACCTTGTCGCGAATCTTGTACAAACTCGCCTCCTCGAACTGCATTGCCTTAATCTACTCCAGAAATGATGATCTTGCCTCAACACAAGCCAACACTCTACCTGAATCGGACACATCAAGCCTCGTGAAACTATTATCCAGAGGCAGTCCCGCCCCGACAGCCTCTCAGACAGCCGAGAGGGTCGGCCGTCAAATGCACTAGGCCGCCACAACGACTTTTCCCACCGCAATGGCAGAAATGGTGCAGCCAAGGCGGACACCAGCACAGATTTTCCCAAAAATAATCTCAATCTCAATCTGAAATCCCAACTAATACCCGAGGCCATCTTCTCACAGACCACATACGTACACATATAAAAACACGCTACGAACGCACACGTGGCCTCGAAACTCCTAACGGAGGCCTCGTTGACCAAGTCAACCCCCGATACATCAATTTCAAGTTCCCAACCCAAGTCCCAAAATGCACCCTAGTGAATTGGGAACCGAACTAGATATGCGCACAAGTTCTAAATGACCATCCGGACCTATCGGAATCGACGAATTTCCAAAAAGAGTCCGTTTACCCAAAAGTCAATTTGAGTCAACTCTTTTTCGCTTAAAGCCAATTTCTCCTAAAAAGTCACCAAAATCCGCATCGAACACCTCGAGAAGCGTCTCAACGGTCCCTTCGGGCAAAAAGTGAGCTAAAAAATCTCAGGGAAGGGTAAAAAGTGCCAAAAGGACTATAACGACCAAGCGGGTCGTTACACATAAAGTTGTACTCCACTCCTTTGATTTATGTTTCCTTTATGAATGTTCTTTTATTGATAATGTTAACTGACTCTTATTCATATACTTGATTCACTTGACGTGTAATATCCTAAATTTATTATTGGCATTTAAATAATCTTGCTCTTGTAGTAAATACTTTTTATTATTCTTATTATTTGTCAAAGGCTTTTCCATTATAGCCTCCCCCTTGACTAAACTTTTGAAGAAAGAAGTCAAGATCGTGTGGGATGACAAATGCCAAGAGAGCTTTGGAAAGCTCAAATCCTTGTTGACACAAGCTCCTATACTTACTCTACCAACTGAAGGGAAAGAGTATGTGATATATAGTGATGCATTTCATCGTGGTTTGGGTTGTGTTCTTATGCAAGAAGGGAAAGTGATTGCTTATGCCTCTCGAAAATTGAAACCGCATGAGTTGAATTATCCTACTCATGACCTTGAGCTTGCAGCCATTGTGCTTGCTTTGAAAATTTGGAGGTATTACTTGTATGGAGAAAAGTGTCATATATTTACTGATCACCAGAGCTTGAAATACTTAGGTACACAAAAAGAATTGAACTTGAGACAACGTAGGTGGCTTGAACTCATCAAAGATTATGATTGCACGATTGACTATCATCCGAGTAAGGCCAATGTGGTTCGCAGATGCTTTAAGTCGCAAATCCTTTGGAAGTTTATCTCTAAGTCCATTGCCTTTATTTCTTGAATTAAGATCCATGAATGCTTGTCTTGCATTTAATTCTGATGGTTTAATTGTTGCTAGTTTGCAAGCCAAACCAGTCCTACTTGAGCAAGTGAAAGAAGCACAAAAGTTAGACGAGAATCTCGTGAAATTAGTCAAAGAGGTTCAAGATGGGAAAAAGCTTGATTTTTCATTGAGAGAGGATGGAGTACTATTTTATCAAGGTAGATTATGTGTTCTTAAAGATGACAACTTGAGGAAAGAAATTCTAAATGAAGCAAATACTTCACCATTAACAATGCATCCTGGAGGTACTAAAATGTACCGAACCTTCAAAGAACACTATTGGTGGAATGGTATGAAAAAAGACATTGCGGAATTTATTTCTAAATGCTTTGTTTGTCAACAAATAAAGGCCGAGCATCAAGTTCCAGCTGGTTTGTTACAACCCTTATCTATACCTGAGTGGAAATGGGAAAGAATAACTATGGATTTTGTTTCTGGACTTCCACGCACTCGAAGAAATCATGATGCAATTTGGGTTATAGTTGATAGGCTAACCAAGAGTCCTCATTTCTTGGCCATAAGAGTAGACTACCCATTTGAACGTTTAGCAGAATTGTACATTAATGAGATTGTGAGGCTATATGGAGTTCCTGTTTCTATTGTATCTGACCGAGACCCGAGGTTTACATCCACATTCTGGACTAACTTGCAAGAAGCTTTGGGCACTAGGTTGAACTTTAGTACTTCTTTCCATCCTCAGACAGACGACATTCACCTTCCTTCCTAATATCGCTGCTGCTTCTTTCAACTCCTGGACTTGGCCACTTGAATAAAGAACCACTACAAGAAAATCATATTTTATTAGTTAGTCCATTTACTCTTAATTAAGGTTTTCGAATTCGAGCTGTGAGAATGAAAATCACGTAAGGAAGGTTTTCCTTTGTGGGGGCTTGTCCAGCCAAAAATAAAATTAGTCGGACTGGTAAATATTAGATACCAAATGGAAAAGTTATCACTTTCTTTGTTGCTTTTCGGAGACGAAATTTAGCTATTACTTATGTTACAGACACTACTGTAAGTAAAAATTTAGAACAATACTGATACAGAAACATTAAAAGAAGAAAACAACTTATCAAATCACGGTTGTGTCGTGGCAAGCCACTGCTTTGAAGCGATTTTGGACCGACTACGGTGCAAATTTTTTAGCCCGGTATGCTCCCCAAGGTTCCACAACACTTCAAACACTTGCACTAGTGGCTGGAAGTTTGAAGTTTGCACAAACAAACAAACAAACAAAAAAAAAGAAGAGAAGATTAACTTTTAAGTAGAAGGAGATATGTATTTTCGGTGTATATCCAATAAACCTCTAAACCTCTTTTTATAGGTAGATGATAATAGAGTCAAGATCAAAAATGTTGGTTAATGTTCGGAAAATAAATACGCCAATAAATAGATGCCTGGATTTTATTCCATATATGTATCTTAAAACAATATCATTAGAATTTAATCGGTTATAACAAGTTATTTATTGTATTTTCTAATTATTAATTCATACTTACTTACAATTGGAATGTGTCTTTGGTTTGGGTTTATGTGTCAGGTTGTGAATGAGTTGTGCCTACTTACACGTGGACCAATAAATAAACTCAACATATTAAATTAAAAAGTCCACATAATTTCATATCAGCTTTCACTAAAAGGAGGGACAATTTTAAGCTTAACTTTAACATTAAGGTCAGTGACGGTCTATCAGCAGCTGGAAGGAAGCAGTTTTAAGTCAATTCTAACACGTTAGAGACAATTATGATCATTTTCCGTGCTTACAATTAGCTTGTAAACGGTATGATCGTAAACATACTATTTTCCTTATTAATGCATTGGACTTAAGTAATGACAATATGACATTATGTATTTACTGCAAGGTGAAAGGGCTTATAAAGTGTAACGACCCATTTGGTCGTTTAGCACTTTTAGGCCTGATATCCCTAAAACACCCCTTTCGTGGTCTAATCTTGCTGTCTATAGCTTGAGATAATGGGTGATTCGGTTATTTAATTGACGAGTAAATTTTAGAATATATGTATTTAATGTATCAGAGAAATACTATTTGCACACATATAAGGTGTAAGTGGGAAAATATAGTATTTGACGGAATGGATAATTTTTAAATAAAATAAAATGGTTGAGTAAAAAGATTATTTTGGACAATGATTTTATTTGGGAGTAATAGGACAAGCCCATCATTAATTATTTGAGTAATTGATTAATTAAGAATGTTAGTGGAAACATGTCAATAATTAAGAGTGTTATGGAATATTAGTGGAAGACTAATCTCTTAATTATTTAAACGAAGGTGAAAGGTGGAAGAGCAACATGCCAAATGTGGATTTATATTTAGTAAGGATTAAAAGACTAAATCAGTCCATTAAAATAGTCATAGTGGCCGTGTAAGTTATATTGAGGTGGTCAATAATAATTGACTCAAATATTGAGTGGGACACATGTCCAAATCATGGACTACATATATATAAATAAAGTGAGAGATATATGCTTTTTCTTATCTTAAGTTAGAAGAATCCAATATGAATTAAGTCAGCAATAGCTAAATATTCAATTTAGGCGGCTACGTGATTTAAGGGGGTGGACAGCCTCTAATGACTCAGAGAGGTGGTCCTAACGTGCCCTTCTAGGTGCAAGGACCCAATTAAATCCAACACCTTATTTTACATAGTAGAAACTTGTCTTGAAAGGACACAAACGTTTTCCAGCAACATGGATCCCATTTTCTGGTTGGAGGAGCAATATTATTCTTTGGAGGTTTATAAAATATTTCTATTAACTCTCATACCCCTTTTGAATAAATCTATTAGTAGCAGCTGCATACGGCTGCAGTTGTTTGAAGCTCTCGGCTAAGCTTCATTTATTGAGAAGAGGATTTATGACTTCCAGCAAAACTTTAAGAGCCAAACTTGCTAAGGAGGCAGCAACATAAGGAAATTGAATTAAGGAATAAGAAGCGGTGTAATTGGTGATTATAGGATTTGTCCTAATTACATTAAGACTTTGTTCGTTCTCGAAAGCACTTCGAATGAAAAAAGCTTTGGCGTGAAAGTTCGTGACACCCGTTCGGCATTGAGGCAGGTTACGGTTTACTTTATGTCTAGACTCCGTTAGCGAAACGTATGTAAATAGTAGTGATTGACGGGGAAAGCATGATAGGCTTCGGCATGCGTGGAGGTAAATTCCATCTAGGTTGGTATTGCAAATCGTCACATGCGTGGGCTTGTCGCCATCATTGTGATATCGTTATGTGGGCTCGTCGCCATTATTACGATATTGTTATGTGAGTCGTCATTGTATCGTGATTTTATGTATTTGATATAATTCTCTCTCTGTTATCCCACCGGTCATATGGAAGAGGAAGGTTATTACCGAGAATCGAATATTGAATTGCAATTCCTAGTACGAATCTATGGAACCTATGATTGCGGTGATTATCGAGGTTGATTCCACGCGAGGCACGCATCCCATATTCTATGTGCTATGATGTAATTATCACCTAGTCGTATCTTTATCACATACTAGCTCCTCACCCAAAAGGAAGTAATATGACGATTGAGCCGGGGGCAATAATATGACTTGTACTTGTTTATTGCATAGCCCAGTGATATAGTTGAGACCGATATCATGCATGACATGCTTTCATATTACTCTTATGTTGTTATAATGGTGAGGAGAGTGGATCGAGAGACTCCGAGGTTTTTGCCGGAGATTGAGAGTGACAGAGAGACCGAGGTTTTTGCCGGGGAGATCGAGAGACTCCGAGGTGCAGAGATCCCGAGGTTTTGCCCTCACGGGAGATCGAGTGTTTTCGATAGCCTCCGAGGTTGCTCGTGATCCGAGGTTAGCACGCAGTGGGCACACGGACCCCGCGGGTCCCCCTATGGGTCACGCACACGAGGCATCGCTATAGTACGTGTGTACCTGGAGTGGAGTGCAGAGAGACTACTGCATTGCATAACATTTACATAGAAGACGACATCGCATTGCATTGCATAGCACTCCATTTGAATGGTCATTCATGTCATTGCATGGCACATTCTCTGATTGATTCTTGATTTGTGAATTACTGAGTTGTTGATTGTGAGTATTTATTTTAAAGGCTGGATGGAATCGAGGTTATAGAATTCTCCCTAGGCTTATAACCTGAGATATTGAAATCCCTTGTGATTATCATACAACTAGACTTTCATATGTGCGAGTCAATCGTGTTTGATTACTTATCCGCTACTCGTTAGTTGCTTCTTGTTTATATGCGTGAACTAACCATTGTCCGCCTATGATACCTACGAGCCTTGTGTTGTGCTCACACATTTTTGCTACACTCCTTCTGGAGTGTAGAGTTACTGTCAGGTGATGTTCCTGAGTCTCACGACCATTTCGAGGCATTCGTCAAAGACGTTCGGGGTGAGCTATTTGGAGATATTGCAACCCGCAGTTCCTCCTTAGATTTCTCGTTATTCTCATCCTTAAACGTAAGTCGTATCCAACAGTCTCGTTATTATTCAAATTGTAAACTTCTTAGAAGCTCTTGTATGAGTCTAGACCGTATTTTGGGAATTTCTTATAATAATGTATTTATTCCGTACGTCGTATCAAATTGGCGTAGCTTATCCGGGCTTGCCCGCCCACTGCGAGGTTAGTGCGGGTGCCCGCATGATCCATAATTTCAAGGTCACTGTGACAAAACGTCTTTGAAATCACTGGTCTTGACAGATGATATGTCAAAGGAGGGGAAATGTTAAAATCAGTATTTTTATACGTCGAGGGTTTTTCGCGAAAGAATCAAAGTGAGATAGAAACTTGATTTTTAAATTTTTAAAAAAAACTTTAAAGGGGTTTCAAATTTTTCTTGGGACAAGAATGAAAATTTGGGGGGAAATTTCTTAAATGTGGTGTTAAGTAAAAATTGGTGAAAAAAATGAGCCAACAAAAAATCAACAAACCCAAAGGGAAAAAGGATGACCCCAAATCTCTAAAATAAAGGGTTTAAAAAGGGGCATCAAAAAGGGCAAATTTAAAAATTTTATTCATCCCCTTTTTTTCTTTTTTATATTGTGGACAACTAAAATACACTTCATAACCAAGGTGAGGGTTGGAAAGGGTGAAAAGTTGGATCGGGGACATGTGGTAAAAAAAAAAGACCCTTATATTGTGGACAACTAAAAAAAACACTTCGCCCAACAACTTTTGGCCAAAAAATTTGAAAAGTTGGACTACGACCCATAAATTTTTCGACCCAAATTATCAAGTAGTTGATCAAATTTGGGGTTGGGAAATTTCCTTTTTTTTCCTTCTCCCGGTTGGGGAAATCTCCAAATTTTTTTGGAACGGTTTTTCCCAAGGGAGTACGGTCAAAATTGTGTTTCCCAAAATTTTGATGCGTGACTAACATTTCGTTCTTGTAACACGTTTATCCCCACCTCTTGCTTTTGTAGAAAAAATTTGAAAAAAAGCGATTTATATTCGAAAAACGGGGATGGGGAAAAATTTGAATTTGGAAATTGAAAATTTGGTCTTTTTTCTAAGATAGAGGGGTTGACTAGTAAAGGGGAAGGAAAAAGTTTATGATGCATTTAAAAAGGTTTCCCCCGGTGTCCTATAAAGGTTCCCAAATTACGGGAAAAAAGGGTTTCATTTTCTTTGCTCGAGGACGGCGATTGTTTTTGGTTTTCGATGTAACGACCCGTTTGGTCGTTTAGCACCTTTTTAGGCCTAATACCCCTAAAAAAACCCTTTCGTGGTCTAATCTTCCCGGTCATAGCTTAAAATAACGGGTGATTGGTTATTTTTTTGGGAAAGTAAATTTTAGAATATATGTATTTAATGTGTAGGGAATAGTTTATTCATAGAAATATTATTTGCACATAAAAAGGCGTAAGGGGGTAAATATGGTATTTGACGGAGTGGATAATTTTTAAAAAAAACAAAATGGTTGAGAAAAAAGATTATTTTGGACAATGATTTTTTTTGGGGGGAAAGTAATAGGACAAGCCCATAATTGATTATTGGAGTAATTAAAATTAATTAAGAAGGTTAGGGGGAAAAAATGTAGAAATTTAAAAGAGTGTTAGTGGAATGTTAGTGGAAAACTTTAAATTTAAAGGGGGAAAGTGAGTGCTTTCCGTATGGTACAATAATGCAAAGTCATATGACTAATGCTAAGTTGATAATCGTGGGGGAAACCCGTCGGGCATATTCATGGATGATAAACTATTAATTAGTTAAGTAATGTGGCCCCCCTGCTCCCCAAAAAGGTTATAATAAACTGGGATCATTTTTAATAATTTTTTAAAAATGAATAGCATTTATGTGGGGCCATTCCAATACCAGGAAAGACTATAAATCAGTTTCCTCTTTTTTAATTGAACTAACAAAACAAAGGTGGAATGGTGAGTCATTTAAGGGGGGGAATCGGTAAATGATGGGAAACCATATTTTTTAGGGGCTTTATTTATTGTTTCACTTAGTTTTGGGTTTTGATTTGGCATCCCCCGGAAGTATGCCCCTAATCATTATTTTTTTTAAAGATCGAACATAGTTTATTATACTTTTATACGAGTCCCCAGTGGTGTTCACTATAAAATAATTGAAAGTGAGCTTAGTTTTTTCGAAAATATATTTGTTATATAGAACATAGTTTATTGTCTATGTACGGGTACAGATAGTGGTCATTGTTTTTATAAATCATTATTCTTTGTGGGATGTTTCCCCTTTGTATTTTTTTTAGTGATTACATTTTTTTCAAAATAAAGAATGGAGGGAGCTTTGCAACTTGATAACTCAGGGGTTTACTCAAAGGCATTATTGAGAATGGATTTTTTTTTCCTAATAAATCATGGGGTGAAGAAGATTTAATTCAACGAGTTTTTTTAAGGTTGGAAAGTTTCTTTTTCTCTATCCTTGCCCAGAGAAGATGAAAATGATTTGCAAGAATCATAGAGGGTTACACACCCTTTTATGACGGGAAACTTAATCTTTTGACAATCCCCAAAAAGGGTTAAAATATTATTGGGTAGCGTACACTATTGTGTGACGAATAAGCACTAGACCTTTGATGGAAGCCGGGGAAAGGGAAAAAACTTTGGCATGGGAGTTGTGACCCCATTTGGCATTGAGGTAGGTTGGTTTACCTTATGGTGAGACTTTGATTGGGGGCGTATGTTTAGATGATATTGTCAGAATGCATATAAACTGCGGGGGTTTGGTTGGGTTAGATATTTTTTTTAGGTTGGACCTTGTTGTATGATTTGGGGGGTACAAATCCCGGGTTTTGTTGTTGACTTATCTTGATCTATTTTTTTTTTTTTTTTGCTCGTTCCAAAGAGACATTGAGTATGTGACTAATGATTATCATGACTATGATTTGCGGTCTTTTCTTGGTTGATATGGAGATGAGAATGGTATCCCCTGGGTTTTTTTGTAGCCTTATTCGATATTACTTGTATTCCAAAGTGGTCCGTTTCGGATTGAATTGGTTTTTAACATTACATTTTCCCCTTTTTGCCCTTTCCATGATACTTTTTATATATGCTGGGTTTTAAACAATGATGATATGTGAGAGAGTGTAGCCTCAGAGGTCTTTCGGGGAGGGTAAAGAGATAGTGTTTTTTCCGAGGTTTCTTTGGGGGAAAGATGGAATTCCGTCCCCAGGTTTTGGGGTCGTGGGGTGTGCTCGTGATCGGGGGTTTATTCGGAGCGAGTGGGTAAAAGGAATTTTTTTTGGGGCCCCGGGCCGCTTGGGGGCTTTGGGGTTACTCGTCGGGACATGTTTAAAAGCGCATATCATTGCATTCATCCTAATACATTTTCATTGCATTATATCTTGGTTCCCGTTGTTATTGTTGTATTTCTACGTGATGTCGGTTCGGATTATTTCAAAAACTTGGCACAAATTGGGGTTTTGATGCTATAACATAAAGGATGACTTTTCGTGGATATGGATTCATATTGACTTTGTCTTGTTGGTTTATATGTTTTTTTTTGCTTGTTCTCTTTATATACGTTATCTAGTCTTAGTCGGCCTATATACCTACCGGTACCTTTTTTTGTCGACCCCAAATTTCTTTCTTCTTTTTTTGAATGCGAGTCCGACGAGATCGATTTTACTCTTCGTGGCTAATATTCGAAGGTTTCGGTTCGGTCCTTCGGGATGAGCAGAGGGGCGATCGATGGGAAAATGACTCTTTTTTTCCCTTTTGTCTTGTTTCAATTAAAAGGGCCTTTTATCTTTTGGGCCCCTTGTATTATTATGATTCGGACTTATAGTATTTAGTTAGATCTTTTTTGTATGGCCGGGGGAAACGGGGTTGGATTCTCATTATTTCTATATTTCTTTATATTATTATCGTGAGACTTACGTTATTTTATCTTCTTTGCTTTATTTATATATTTTTGATTGTTGGAATAAGGGTTCGCCTCCCAAAATTGGGAAAGGTAGGTGCTACGACTTAGTGAAAATGGGGGTCGTGATAAGTTGGTATCAAATTGTGCTTATGGTATGAACTTTCAAATTTCCCCCAAATTTTTTTTTTTATATATATATATATATATATATATATATATATATATATATATATATATATTTTTTTTTTTTTTTTTTTTGTTTGGTTGGGGGGCCAAGCTTTTTTAAAACGGGTTTTTTTTTTTTTTTTGTTTTAAAAAAAAAAAACCCGGGTAAAACCCGGATAGGGAACAACTTTATGAAAAGAGGCTTTTTTTCCCAAAAAAGCAAAAAGGGAACGGCATCTTAAATTGGAGACCCCGGATTACCCCGTTTTATAGGGAAGAGTGATGTGGGGAAAGTGCCCATTTTAGGCGGCCGGTTTTATGCACCCAAACTTTTATATCATTACTAATAATCTCAAATATTTTTAAAAAGGGCACTTACATTACCTCATATACATACTCATAAAAGCGATTTCAAAACCTTTGGGGTTCCGGGGGCCCCCGAGATACTTAAGACAACCTATTTATAACGATATTCTTACTAACTCGATTAACTTTTAATTTAACCTTCTTAACTCATTCTTTTTTTTGTTTTAATACAAGTAGCAAGGATTATTATGGAGTGTGACATTCTCCCCTCACGAGTTAGTATCAAAACACCCCCTGTTCTAGTCCAAATTTTAAAAAAAACGTTAACTTCCCGGGAAAAATCGTGATAAGGGTTTTTATCAAATCCGGGGCGGGGAGATCGATTTCCCATCTTCACGGCAAATATGTGGGGAAACCCTTTTGCTCGGGTCTTTCCCAAAAAAAAAAGCTTATTTTCTTGTTTTTGTCCAGGACCGCCCCGCGCTTGGGAAAGGTTTCCTCTCTAAGGGAGGTTTTCTTTCTTTGTGTTGTTGAAAATTGAAATGAATTGTGATGGTGATTTCCCTTTGGGCATTATTTAGTTAAAATTTGATGCCTACAAGTTGGTCCATGCTCCACTTATGGCATGATTCATTCCATTAACTTTCAAATTTTAAAATTTTTCTAATTTGTTTTCTCGATTTTTTGGAACCAAACTTCTTTTTCCCCTTTCTTCTTTTTTTTCCCAATTGTTTAAAAGGCAATTGTATGTGTGGTGAATGATTCATACACCACCCCCCCAAAATTGTAATCATCAGAATGGATGAAAATATTTAATGTAAAATGACCCCTCCCACCTTTGATGTCCTCCCAAAAAATGTATACTTTCATAAAGTAGTGGATGCTCAAATATTCAATTGTATGTTTTAATTTTTTTCTCTAAAATTTTCAGCCCTAGGGTGGGAATGTAACTTGTGTGTTTTTTCCCAAAATTTTAAATTGTCCACAATATTTTGAAAATGTAGTGGATGAACCCAACTTTTAATTGCACTTTTATGTCTTCCATTAACCTTATTTTAGATGACTTTGAGTCATCCTTTTTACCTTGGATGTTGATTCTTGTTGGCTCATTATTGTCACCAATTTTTTCTTAACACCCCACTTAAAATAATTCCTAATCTCCAATAACATTTTTTGACTAAATAAAATTTTAAAGATTTGTTCTAGTTTAGAAATTAAAATCCAAAGTTTCTATCTCACGTTGATTCTTTCCGGGAAAAACTCGACGTATAAAAATCGGGGTCTAACATTCTCCCCCCCTTTAAAAAAGTTAGTCCGTTTTTTCGTCAGTTTCATGGAAACAACTGGGTTAAAAATTTCAAACTAAACAAACGATTACAAAAATTTTTTTTAAAATTTCAAGAATGTTTTGGAGATTAGGGAAATTTCTTAAGTGTTTGTTAAGTAAAAATTTTTAAAAAAATGAGCCAACAAAACTAACATCAAGGAAAAAGGTTTTCAAAGTCATCTAAAAAAGGTTAAAGGAAGAAAATACAAATGGGAAATTTAAAAGTTGATTCATCCACTACACCCCCATTTTTTAAAGGACAACTAAAAACACTTCATAACCAAGGGGGAGTTCGGAAAGGCAGGGTTTGAGGGGAAAAAAATTTAAACAATTAATTAAGAGCATCCCTACTTTTTTGAAATTTTTAATTTTTTAAGGGGGACAACTGGGGGGTCATTTCACTTAAAATTTCCATCCCCTCTTCATGAACAATGAAAAGGGGGGTGCATGAATCATTCAACACTAAGTTGTCTTTTAAACAATTTTAAAAAAAAGAAGAGGGCGGGGTGAGGTTGGCCTTTTTAAAAAAAGGGAAATTTTAAAATGTAAAAATTTTAGATTAGTCATGCCATGGGGGGGCAATTTTTTTTGGGGATCAAAAGTTGAACCAAAATAATGACCCAAAAATCAGCCATCATTAAATTTTAATACAAACACAAAAAAAAGAAAACCTAAACTTTTAAGGAAAACCCGGCCCAAAA
>NC_081351.1:42756907-42762098 GCF_029784015.1 Lycium ferocissimum | reverse complement strand
CCCCCGAATGTAATTGTGTGTTCTTCCAAATTTAATTGTCCACAATATGTTGAAAATGTAGGGGATGAATCAACTTTTAAATTTCATATTTGTATGTTTCCCTTAACCTTATTTTAGATGACTTTGAGTCATCCTTTTTTTGGGATGTTGATGCTCTTGTTGGCTCATTTTTGTCACCAATTTTTACTTAACCCCATAAGTAATTCCTAATTCCAATAACATTTTTGTACTAAGAAAAATTTTTAACCGATTTGTTCTAGTTTAGAAATTAAAACCCAAAGTTTCTATCTCACTTTTTCTTTCGCGAATAACTCGACGTTAAAAATACGGGTCTAACATTCTCCCCTCCTTTAGAACATTCGTCCTCGAATGTCAAATGGGGACAAAACTTCAATTAAAAAACGAACCCCGACCAAGCTATGAACCAAAATTAGACCACGAATAAGGTTTTTTGGGATATTGGGCCTAAAGGCCAAACGCCCAAAATGGGTCGTTACATTTTTTTATTAATGTTGGATTTTTGGGGGAAAAAGATAAAATAATTTGATCAATGGATTAGTGCTATGACTTTTCCTTTCAAAAGGTTTGGGTGGCGGGGAACCTAATTATAAAAAGGTAGAATAGGGTATAAATTGTGGGGTGGTCATTTAACGAAAGAATTATTAAAATATTTAATTATTTTATTTTAGGATTGTCCATTTTAATAGGACTTCATTATTTGTTTAGGTTTGTCCACCTTATAATAGGATTTAATTTTTTATTTTAGGATTGTCTACCTTATAAAAGACTTTATTACTTATTTGGGTTTTATCCACCTTATAATAGGGTTTAATTATAGGCTTACATACCGGCCTTATTAAAATCTTTAAATTTTTTTTTTTCCCTTTCACATATGAACTACTTTTGACCCATTCCCCCCCTAGTGTCGGGAATTGCAAATTCGGGTAAACAAAAGGGGAAAGCCAACAAACCCATTAAAATTTTAAACTCCAAAATTTCTTTGAGACGGGAAATTTTTAGACGTGAATTTTGGAAGGGGAAAATCCCCCCAAAAATTTGCCGCATCATTAATAATCATAATCAACACCCCATTTAGGGTAGTTCGCAAAAGTTGTAGAAAACAAATTAGAAAATTTAAAGTAAAAAAAGTTAATGGAATGAATCATGCCAAAAGGTGGAGCATGTGACCCAACTTGTAGGCATCAAAGTTGAACCAAATAATGACCAAGAAATCAGCCATCACAATTCATTTCAACTACCAACACAAGAAAGAAAACCTAAGCCTAGAGAGAGAGCATTCGGCCAAGGGCTGATTTTGAGCCCTTTGAGTCTTGATCCAAAAATTTTTTTCCCAAGGTGTTTCAACCCTTTAGAAGGTCCCTAAAACGTGAAGATAGTCTTTGGAGAAACAAGAACCATTTCTATCTCAAGTCCAAACTACACCCAAGTAGGGGGAAGTCAAGTTGTAAAAGGAAAGGTCTAACTTTTTTTTTTCATGATTAAGGGTGATGTAGATGTGTGAATATAAGTTGTATGCATGAAATAAGGTGTGTTGATGTTGGAACATGATAGTAGTTATGGGGTTATATGTGTTGATGTTGAAGTATGGTTGAAAAGCGGAAAACATGAATCGCATGCATAAAATCATGAAAGTTTGTGTTGGAATTTGGTTGGACGTGGGGTTTTTGGTGAAATTAATGGACTGATTTTCTTTAATAAATATGGTTGTTACTATCATAGATCTCATGGTAAAAAGAATGAAAAAAATTTGGGAAAGGGTTTAAAAGGTGAAGTTATGTTAGTATGAAAATGGTTGAATCTATGATTTTATGTGAGTGATGTTGAAGCATGGTGTAAGCGTGTGGGGAACATTTTTTGAAGAAGTTAGGGGAATTTTTTTTTAACTTGATATTTTGATTGTTATTATCATGAATTTTATGATGGAAATGGGGGTGTTTAATGGTTGGAGTTGAAACTAAAATCATTAGTGAGTTGTTATAAGGATTATAGAAATGACGATAAAAGCGTAGTTCGTATGAATTGATGTTGTACTTGTCGTGTGGGATAGCTGGTCATTAATTTACTGAAATTATATGAAAAAAAACATGAAATGATGTATAAAAATCGCATGTGGTTGGCTTAGTATGTTCGTAAACGTTTGCAAATTCCCGAACTTATTATGTTGTCGGTTGGGGAACTGTTTTGGACTGTTGTGGTAGTGGGTTTTTTGGACTTGTGTTTTCATTAAGTTGGAAAGAATAATTATAAGTTAAGAGTATACATCATATTGTATGTTGGATGGGCTGTTAAAGTTGTTACTGAAAACGTTAAGGCTACAAACAATAAAAGTAACTTGAGAATGTCGAAGCCATATGTGAATCGTTATTCTGTTATGAATGTGGGATGTTTAGAATATTGTGTGGGCTGTCCGGATTGGTATTAAACACATAATTATTGATGTTGTATTGGTAGTATGTGGTTGGTTTGTCAAACCCAAAACATCGCCTAAACATCTAGAAAGGAGTTAAACGTTAGAATACGTTTGAATCCCCTTCCCCAATCATAGTTGTTGGCGTCTTAATATGGGTTAAGTATTATTGGGTAGCGTACACATATTGTGGGGACGAATAAGCACAAAGACCTTGTGGGATGGAAGCACTTGAAAGGGAAAAAAGGGCCTTTGGGCGTGAAAGTTCGTGACACTTCGGCATTGAGGTAGGTTACGGTTTACCTTATGGTGAGACTTTGTTTGGGGCCGTATGTTTAGATTTTATTGTCGGAGAAATTAAAAACCCTGCGGGTATAAAGTTGGGTTAGATATTTTCTTGGGGTTGGACCTTGTTGTATGTTTTGGGGGGGATAGGGTCCGTTGTGTTGTTGACTTATCTTGATCATTTTTTTTGTGTGCTCGTTGCCACTTGAGACATTGAGTATCGTGACTAATGATATATCAGCTATGATATTGCGGTTTTTCCAGTTGATATGGAGATGAGAATGGTGATCCCTCGGGGTTTTTTTGTGTAGCCTTATTCGATATTTTTGTATTCCATGTGCGGTACCGTTTCGGATTAATTGGTTTTAACATTACATTTCTCATCCAAAAGCTTTTCCATGATACATTGATATATGCATGGTTATGGCACTAATGATGATATGTGAGAGAGTGTAACCCCCCCGAGGTCTTTGCGGAGAGGGTAAAGAAAAGATGAGTGTTTGTTGCCCCAGGTTTCTTGGGGGGAAAGATGGAGTGTCCGATCCCCCGGTCTTTGCCGGGATCGTGAGAGTGTGCTGTTTATCCGGGTTTATTCCGGAGCGGTGGTACATGGACTTCGCGGGTCCCCCGGGGTCTGATGGGCCCGGCGTGGAGTTATCGTCGGGGCATGTTTCAAAAAACATATGCATTGCATTTCATCCTTTCATTATTGCATTTTCATTATATCTTGGGTTCCCGGTGATTGTTGTGATACTACGCCGATATGGAATTCGGATTGATTATCTAAGACTTGGCCAATTGGGGTTTTGATGCTATAACCCAAAAAAATGACTTGTTAAAGTGGATATGGTTCATATTGACTTGTACTTGTTGGTTTATATGTTTTTTCTTGTTTCTTTTTATATAAGTTATCTAGTCTTAATCGGCCTATGATAAACCCACCCCTTTTTTGTTTGTCTTGGGCCTACCCCTTCTTTCGTTCTTTTATGAATGCGGGGTCCGATTGAAATCGTTTTAAATCCGTGGCTAATATTCGAAATTTCATTCGAGTCCTTCGGGATGAGCATGAGGACGATCGATGCCCATGACTTTTTTTATCCTTTTGTCTTGTTTCATTCGGGACATGATCTTTTAGGCTACTATGTATTATTATGATTGGACTTATAGTATTTAGTTAGATGCTTTTTTGTATGACCGGGCCCTGCGGGGGTTTGGGTTCTCGTTTTTCTATATTTCTTTATATTATTATCGTGAGACTTACGTTATTTTATCTTCTTCCGCTTTATTTATATATTTTTGATTGTTGGAATAAGGGTTCGCCTACCGAGGTGGGAAAGGTAGGTGCCCGCACGACTTAGTGAAAATAGGTCGTGAGACGAAGATTCTCAGGCAATGATGTTTGGAGGAATGTATTATAGCCACCACTAAGCTTTGCTGATTCTTCCGGTGTTAACCCTTTCCTTCCTATAAAAATTATTAGAGAAAATTCTCTCAAATAATCAAGTTGAGAGAATATTGAAGGGAGAAATGGATTTTTGGCCTTTTACAAACTTTTTTTAGTTTTATGACTTTTTTACGAGAGATCTTCATTTTTTTCACATAAAAGATCTGGAAAAAAAAAAAAAAAGAGATGTGGAAAAATATTATTCTTTTATTCATACTGTAAGAGGCCAAGAGATTTTATTTTCTCGAGAAAATATTGAGAAGCAGCAATCAATATAATTAAAGAACAAACTACAACAGTAATAACAATTACGTCTCAATCCCAAATAAATTGGGGCCATCTATTAGATCTACTTCAGTCTAATATTATAAATGTTTGTTTTTTTCCTATGAGATTTCTATCTTCCTACGAAAATAAATTTTGGCAAGACTTTAAAAGATAGTAAAAACAAAGTTCCATTAAGAATACATAGCCTGTTTTTTAATAAGACAAAGTCTTAAAATTTAGGATCTTTTCCCCTTGGCCAAGAAAACTATTAAAAGAAACTACAGTAAGTTCCATTGACAATCTTCTTGAACTTTGTTGGATCAACAGTTTTAAGTCATTAGGATCTGCTTTGTGGACCCCTTTTCCCTTTCCCAAGTCTTAAAGCCCTGCATCTTCTCTTCCAAATGATCCTTAGACCAAACCTAAAGATGTAAAAAGGGAAATTCCGGGATCCCTTTTCTCCTGGATCAAAAAAAGTCTCAAATTGGGCCTTTTTTTTCTTGGGTAAAAAAAAAATGTCTACTTGTCAAATCACGAAAGAATTAACCCTGTTTTTTCATATTTGCCCATATTAAGTGTTATATGATCAATCCCAATGCTTATTTAATTAGGGGCAGTTTAGTCAAATTACCTATTTTTATCTAGGAGTTAATATTTTCTTAAGGAGCGTGCAAATGGCTAAATGAACTCTTTTTTTGATCCGGAGGGAGTAGTATAATGTTAAACTTCTAAATTTGGGTTAAAATGAATGATTTTATATTTAACGG